>NC_035442.2:103593418-103768651 GCF_002127325.2 Helianthus annuus
GCAGAGTGATGCATTGGTGGGCAATGATAGGAGACCTAGGGAAACCTGGGTTCGATCCTTGAGTCAAACGGGTTTTACTGTTAATTTCACCGTCGTGCCTACGGGCGGGTGGGTTACCGGGTTTTCCCCGGAATTGGTGCTAGAATCGGGTTACTCTCAGAGTACTCCGTTTGGTCCAGTAAGTGCCTCGAGTGTGCTTGGGATTTATTCTGTTGCCCGTTTAAAAAAAAGAAAAAACATATTGGTGTCAATGGGAGTCTAGCCACTTGATAAAGAAGATTAGTTTAGAATTTTGATATAAAGTATAGTAGGATTAATATTTGTCAATAAAAACAAAGGTAAACATCTTGGTTTTGCTTTTATTTTTCTGTCTCCATAGATAATAGAATAATCTTTTCATTCGCTGATTTTTTTTTTTAATTTTTTATTTCTTTGGTCATAAATCTTTTTAATAACTAAAATAGTAATAAATTTATATGGAATCCCTATAGTGAATTTTTAACAGACTTTTTGGTATATATCAATTACCTAACATATAATGAGCAATCGAATATATGTTTTACCATCAGTATTATGACTGAATTTATCAATATTCGTAACAAATCGTCTCTTTGCCATCTATATATAGAATCTTTCTACTATTGCATCTTTAATTATTCAAAAAACTTGAGTAAATTACTTTTTGAGTTCTTGTGTTTTAGTAGTTTTAACCAGTTGAGTCTAAAATCAAAATAGTTTAACGCCCTAAGTCCCCAACCCCTTATTTTATAACATTTTGAGTCCCTATGTTTTACTGTTTTAATCACTTGAGTCTAAAATAAAAAGTACAAGTGTTATAAATTAGACTCAAAACGTTATAAAATGAGTGGTTAGAGACCCAGAGAATTAAATTTTTTATTTTGAAGTCAAGTGATTAAAACCATTAAAACACAAGAACAAAAAAATTAATTTTTTTTTTGAAAATTAAACTTCATTAACACACCTCCGACCCAAGCGGGCAAAAGGCCAAACAACTACAACACCCCCAACCCAAACGGGTAAAGGGCAAAGAAATTACAACATGTACAACAGTTATTTATACCACTTCTTCCATCTAATGTAATTACAAGATGTTCTGTTTTTGACCCAAACAAAACCACTCAAAAACTAATTTACTAAAAAAACTTTTTGCAAATGGCTACAGTAAGATAATATATGATATTAGAGTGATAATTATAAAATAAATTTAGTGTGCAATTAAATCTAACTTTGATGATGATTTATGTGTCGGAAAGCTGAAAAGATTTCTCAGATTTGTTTCACAAAATTGCCGGAATTGCCCTTACTATGCCGTGCTCGGTGCTCACATGAATAATTTGAGTTACATCATGTGTTCCTTTTTAGGCAAATAAATAGTTATGTTATTTTCAATTATTTGTTATATTAATTGATATAAAATATATATTTATATCAATTAATATCAATCATTTTAAAGTCATCACTTTTTTGGTGGCCATTAATAACAATGTTGACTATAGCTATCATGGATATTTGGTCCCATGACAACGTTAATAAGGACAACACTAGTGAATCGAAATCCATTAGCCATCAACCTTTGCTTTTTCTTTTTATTTCAAAATTTTTAACCTCTTACATTTCAAAAACTTTACCTACTTTTTAGTTTCAAATTGTTATAGGATTACAAAGCTAAGAGTAAATTGTTAAAATCGTCTCTGGGGTTTAGACATGTTTGTCAGTTTCATCCAAAACAACTTTTTTGTACCATATTGTCTTTTATTTTTAAGAATTTTTGTCATTTTCATCCAAACGTCTAACTTTTTTTGCCAAAATCGTCCCTAAGATTTGGGATCTTTTCCATTTTCATCCAAATGTCGCACAGAAAAAACAAAACAAATTAGAGGTTTGAATGAAAATGGCAAAAAATCACAAAGGTGAAAGACAATATGATACAAAAAATCACAAAGGTGAAAGACAATATGATCCAAATCTCATGGACGATTTTAGCAATTTGCTCTAAAGCTAAAGATAATTACATAACGCGTTAACATATAATATATAAAGTTGTACATGTTAATCAATTATAACATCAAATGATTATCAATAAGTTAATTTGTTTAAACCAGAGTTGAACTGTTTAAACTGAAGTAAATCAGCAGTGTCAACCAGGGAAAAAAAATTATATCTTTTTAGAAAAAAAGTAAATCTTCATGGAATTGGAAGTTAAAATAAATAAATATTTTAATGTTTGATAAGAAAACAAAATGATGAAGTACTAATGGTGTGAATGATACAGGCTTTTTCAGATCAGCATCAGGGTTCATGAACATATTGGTGGCAGCACTGAAGACCATAGGGGAGCACTATCCTAGTCGTCTACACAAAGCTTTTGTCATTGACCCTCCTTCTCTTTTTCCATATCTTTGGAAGGTAATCACTACAACAACAATATCAAATGTAACATTTCAATTTCATTATAAAAAAAACATTAATGTTTTTGGTTTATAATTTTTAATTTAATGATTATATTGTAGGGCGTCAAGGCGTTTATTGAGTTATCATCAATCACGACGATGGTGTCCTCACTTGATTTCGATGATTTTCCTGACTTTAATCACTTCACTCCATACCCACGAGCCGCATCACTTCGGTTTAATCCTTCCTCAGTGCCATCGAAAGGCGCCAAAGTTGGTTCTTGCTCTTCTTCACGCTTTTCGTTCACGGTTGCCCACCATTTTGACTCACTCAAACCTTGGTATCTCACTTTGACCGACAAACCATCATTTAAAGTGGGTCCCGCATCCACGCCTGTACTTGGGCCTGCCCTCATCTCACCTGTCAATGCCCGATCCTACTCATTTGCATCACCGACTGCAAGGAACATGAACACATTAAGGAAAAACTTCTTTCCATCAACTCCGTTACCACAAAAAACCCAAGTGATGGACCACTCGGGTGTCAACCACCCAAGAACCCCTAAACCATCATTCCTACACTCACCTGCCTTATTTTTCAAAAAAGAGTGCCACTTAAGCAAAACTGAAAAGTGTCGGGAATCGTTTATTCCGTTCCTGAGATTCTACCGAAGACCATACGATGAAATGATATATAGATCAAAGATGAAGCCTCCACTCGGAGGCCTCATTTCGATTGTTTCTCCACAAATCAGACGTCGCCACATGTCCGTCTCTCAACGGTATTGATAACACCAAAAGAGTGGTACATATAAGATTTCACATTGACATTGACAATATCAGGTGTAATAATTTATATTATCAATATTTATGAATTCCTATGTGACACAGCAAATCAATGTTGCTTTTAATATATAAGTGTGTTGTGCATTAATTGATTGTGTTACAAATGTTATGGTATAAAAAAGAAATAGACGACGTGCAAAGTAGGTTGTGAGTAGGCGTGCAATATATATGTATATATTATATTTTTTTTTTGAACAGCAACAACGAAACATTTTATTCATCATGGCCAAATCCCGACCCATAGCAAGATGCTATGCAGTCAATACAAACATCCTCAAGGAAACATACAATCAAGAAACAGATCTACATCCCCACTAAGCCGAAACAAAAATAAACAAACAAACAAGGAAACTCAATCAAGGCTCTAAACCCCTAAGATCGAATTTTTTCCAATCTTCCCACGATATCCCGGATATCTTTGTCCTAAGTTTTACCCAGTCATAAGCTTCTTCCTTGATGTCTTCCACGATCTTTGAAGGAGTTGCATTAGAATCATTGAAAACTTTGTAATATGTGGAATGGCAAAATGCATGGTAGACGGCGTGGTCGAAACGGTGAACACATGCATTGGAAACTGTTTATTGTTTCCAAATTAATAATATGTCATTCAACAAGACGAAAGTCAATTTTCTTTGTAATTTTCCCACTGTTTCATATGTCGGTCTTGGTTTCAGTAAACATATATAAATGTTTCATACCACAAACAATATACAAGTATCAGGTCTTCTGGTAAACCTTAAAAAAATAGCCGTTATAAAGTGGGGGTGGAGGATACTCATGTGCAATTAATGGCGAATGTTGTGGGGTGGATAAAGGGGACGTTTCCATTTAAATACCTTGAACTTCAAGTTGGGGCTAATATGATCAAAAATTGAGATCCGGTGGTCGATATTTAAAAAAAAGGTTATCATTATGGAAATCAAATACACTTCCCTTTGTTGGCCGAATCACTTTGATTCCCTCGGTTCTAAACGCACCACCAACCTACTACTTTTCACTTTGTAAGGCTCCGATAGGTGTAATTAAAAAGTTGGAGAAGTTGCGTAGGGATTTATGTGGGGGGCGACTCCGAATGTAGACAAATTGTTAGGATCTGAGTTTAATTGTTTGTGTTTGTTTTAAGAAATGTAAGATGAAAGAAGATAAACAAATGAATAATTGCTGCGGAAATGAAGAAAACTTTATAACACAAACAATGGAAGAACAACTTTCATCATAAATACTTTTAATCAAAAGATTGTATTACACAATGATTCAATACGTATGCATGAACTACTATCTCCCCCTCAGCTTGAGCTCACAATTGATTGTTCGTACAAAATGCAAGTGAGTATGTAAGCTGATAGAACAGTACAGACACTGTCTATTTATGGTACAATCCTAGCCACTGTGGCATATTGGCTGACGTCACCTAGACAGTGACATCTAACAATACTATCTGACTCTAAACACTGATAGAATTAAACACTGATTACTAAAGCGTTGTTGATGCTAACCGCTGATGAAGCTTTAGCAGTGCTTTCCACAAAGGTTGATCAGTCCTTTGACTTCTAGCAGATCTTTGACTTCTTCAGTGGATTGGTCTTCAACAGTCTTTACACTTCAACAGAGCTTTGTATTTAACAGACCTTAAGCAGATGTTAGATGCCTTTGTCATTGGAGGGAATAGAATTCAAAACACTGTTTATTAAGGATAAGTTGTTGCAGACCAGTTTTGGCTTTGTATCACTGTTCTCAATGGAAGTATCACATGAGCCAACAATCTCCCCCTAGAACAGATGATGCCAAAACTTTTCATTATTTTCTGATCTTTATTTCCTCGTCAACAGTTCCCTGATTTGACCTTTGAATTGAAGTTCAAAATCCAAGGAATATGTGTCTTCTTCATCCCTAATTAGTTGAAGGTTCAATAGATTTTGTAGGTCATCTGCATTCAGACCATATGCATCCTTCCTTGATATCTTTTCAACTTTACCATCTAATCTAAGCAAAGTCAATACGTGGGTGTCTGAGGCTGACTTCCACTTTAGTATTTTTGGATCAGATGACTTTCTAGGGACAAGAGTTATTTGTGATGAGTTTGGGGACTGGGGTCTGTTTGCCAACTGTTTGATTATTTTAGCAATTTGAACAATGAGTTGATTAGCAGCATTATCCATTTGGAATTGAATATGGCATCTGATCCCCTCTTTTCTGTACTCTTCAAACCTCTGCTCATCCTCCTCATCAGTCTTCTTTTGACTTTTTAGTTGATTCAAGGCACTTATGGGTAAAGCAGATGATAAGGCATGCTTTTTTGAGGCTTGGGTCTGTTGAGTTCTGCCAGTAGTGGTGTCAGGATAAACGGGCTTTTGAGGAACATTTCGGTCTTTCTTTCTAAGTTCTTCCAGTTTTCTATAGGTCTCTTCAACATTTTGCTTTAACCATCTGGAAATTGATCTTGCAAACCCATAATCAGCAGCCACAAGCTATGCTCTCATTCTTTTGAACCTTAATGCATCATCTTGATCAACCTGCTTGGATTTCTTCCAATTTGATGCAGTTTTCTTGATCTGAGGATCATTGTTCATCTTTGCAATTCTATCAATTTCTTCCTTGAGAGCATCTACGACCAATCTTTGAATTGGGCTCTGTTAGCTTTGTAGGGCTTGTACTTCATGATGTGGTCTAAATAGTCAACCCTTAATTCCTCTTGAAGCCCAGTATCCGGTGGCAACTCAGACATGGATTTACTGAGGTCTTTAGCAAAGTCTTCAAGTTTTCTGACTTTGCTAAGCCCATGTTGTAGCAGACCTTGGTATCTCATGTCCCCTAACCCTTTACTCTCTTCTTTGGCTATTATTCAGCTTTAAGTATTCATCCAGATTCTAAGGTTTTCTGAAGCTATATAGAGATGAGAAGGTTCTTTTAGATGGATCCTCTATCTTATAAAATGATTCCATTTCAGGTTGAACTGTAAGCAGTTCTAGAGGATATTGAGTTGCCAATGGAATGAAAGATGGCATGTAACCAGTGGGTAGATGATGAAGTGGATTTGTAAGTGGAGATGATGAAGGTGGAATGATTTGAGCGGGAGCAGATGATAAGGGGATTGGTGATGGAATCTCCTTATCATCATCTAGTACAACAAATTTCCTTTTGTGTGCATAGGCAAATTTGGGAGGTGGAGGAGTTTTTGATGGAGAAGGTGGTTTAGGTGAGAAAGATGATTGTGAATGGAATCTTTGGGGTGTTGGTGGTAGTTGTGTTGATGGTGGAGTGTTGAAATGGATAGAAGCAGTGGTTTGGCTATCAGCTATTGAAACCACTGGTTTTTCAACAACTGTTGGCCTAACATCTACTGATGTTTTTGTTGCATCAACATCTGTTGGTTTAGTGGGTGAGGATGGTGGTTCTGAAGCTGTTTTCTGCTTCTTTTGTGGTGGTTTTTGAGACGAAGGTTTGGGTTTGGTTTCAGCAAAGGATGCATGCTTTTTAGGAATAGCAGATATTTTGGGAAATGTGGCTATTGGCGGTCTGTTATTTCTAAAAGACTTTCTTCTATTAGAAGTACCAATGTTTTCTCTTTTCATCTTTTCCTCCTGTTCTTTCTTCCAATTTTAGGCCTTGCTTTCTGCTGTATCTTTCCTCTTCAGCTTTGATAAAATCTCTTCATCAGTATGGACATTGAGGGTCTCATCAATTCCCTTTTTCTTTCCAACATCTGATTTTTCAAAAGATTTTGCAGAAGTATCTTTGGCAGACCCTGGCTTTTGTTGTTGCTGACCTTTTGGTTTTGCTTTGGGATCAACATCCAGCTTTCTCATTGTATCTTTCTTCCCCTTTTTGGCATCATCTTTTTCAAAGATTGGTGCAGGGGAGGAGCCAGTAAGTTTAGTAAGGGATTCTTTGATACCCTTATGTCTGCCTGAGTATCCTTGTACCTGGCCTCAACCATTATTCTTATCAGTTCCGTGTGTGAGTTGTGGTCGATTTTAGGTAATTCCCTTTGAGCTGCTAGTATTGGTTGCATAGAATTTCATAACCCTTGGGTGATTTGCTAATGGCTAGGCTGACTTTTAGAAGCCTCCAACACTTGTTTCATCATGTCCTTCATTTCACCAACAATGTTTACAATGGTGGACGTTATACCTGTTAATTCTCTATATCTTAATTCTACCCTCCGCCATATTGGTCCGAGTCAGCAGGGATACAGTCCCGCAAGACCGGTTTAAAGTTTTAATAGTAGTTTATTTATAAGGGATTCAAGCCATTCTTACTTCCCCCTATTTGATGCTATCTGCCTCAAAGGAAGTCCTAATAAGCTTGAACCAAATCCTCGCAGGATCTATACACAGGACAAGGCAAGAACTTTACTTAAACCACCCTTCTAACCCCTTCTAGGTAGTTAACACGCTTTATATAGACCGTAAAGACACAAATGAGTCAATCAACAAATCATGAAGAGATGATAGAATAAAGTTCACTTTTAATATAAAAACTAGTTATTAAAATCACTAATACATACTCAACTAAAAAGTTACCAAATCTTGGAAATCAAAAGTAATAAATAAATGATTTGTCTTCACCAAGTGATGTAAGAGATTAGCCAAGCATGGCCTATGTGTGACAAAAACTCTTATGATCAATCTTGGATCCCGAGACTACTACACACACTCTAAGGATGGATGTTGGATGAATGTGGTGGATGATGGTGGTATTGTGGTGGTGGAATGGTGGCAGGTGTGAGAGAAGTGGTTTGCCAAGGGATGAGTTGCAAGTGAACCAAGCCCCTTTATTTATAGCTGAAAATAGAAGGTTTAGATGGCCCCGTGCCTGGTAGGTACGACCCCGTGCCCTTCTCCTTCTCTGTCTTCATTTAATGCGCTTGTCAGTCCAGATGCTCACACGGCCCCATGTGTCAACGGCACAACCCCATGGCCCTTGTACTTGTTGTACGATCCAAGATTTGCAAATCTGAGAGTTAACCACAGCCCGTGTCCATGAGACACGGCCCCGTGTCCCTTGTTTGCTTCTGTTTGTCTTTTTTTTTCCAAGGAATCTTGAGTGGGGCACGGCCCCATGCTTGACTTCTGTTTTGTTGTTCTTGGTCTTGGGGTTAAGCTCGGAGGGTTGGTATATTGTATCAACTTCCCTTTCTTTATATTCATGCTGGTTTTTGCCGTTAATTTGTTCCTTTTGTACATTTAAGCTCTTTTAATCCTGAAAATCAAAAGTATATAAAGAAACACACTTTTTTCAACATTAGTACTAAAAAGGGTTGTGTTTATACCTTATTTGTTATAATTTATATGTTGCATTTGGTGCATATCATTATTCACCTAGGGTAAATCACTTTAAGGGTCAGCTAAGTAATTTTCATGGTAAGTATGCACAACAAAATTGACACTAGAATAACGGTGGTCGAAATTTTTATAGAAATGACATTATAAATTATAATAATCAATACTTTGATGGTCGATCGAGATTTTAACAAAACTCTGGGTATATAAATTGAAAAATGTTTTAAAATAAGAATATCCAGAGGTCACTGAGTCCAAACATGTATAGGAACCCCCACGACCAAAGACCTAGCGGAAATCATTGACTGTTTCCATCGACAAGTTCTAGATTCAAGACACCCGTGATGGATACTGGAAAGAAATTCCTATTATTGATGATCTGGAAGACCCAAGACCGTAATGTCTTGGGTCCCCCTATCTAACTAAATTTGATTTGGTTGGTGTAGGAGTTGCTAAGGAGGATTATTAACTTATGGTATTTGATAGTGGCTGCTTAAGGCACATGACGGGAGACATGAGATCGCTGAGTGATTTTGAACAAAAGAATGGAGGTTATGTAAACTTTGCAGGAGCAAAAGGAGGTCAAATTACAAGTCAAGGGAAAGTGACCAATGGGAAGATAACACTAGACAAAGTGAACTATGTCGAGCTGCTTAAACATAACCTGATAAGCGTTTCACAAGTCTACGACAAGGGTTACTCGGTCCATTTTACAAAGTCTGAAGCTATGGTGTTGAAACGAGGTTTGGTGATACCAGATGATTGGATTGTTATGATTGAACAAAGGAAGAATGACACTTATGTCATTCTTATGGGTGCTAAGGATTCTTCGATGGTGGTTGCTTGTTTGTTATCAATAGTATCCTTGGTTGAGTCAACGTTGTGGCATAGACACATGGCACATATCCATTACAAAAAAATGAATTACATAATTAAAAATAGTTTAGTGGAAGGTGAATGTAGAAGTTTTCTGTGGATGATAAGTGTCTTCCATGTAAAAAGGGAAAACAACACAGAAAACCTCACAAGTCTAAAACTGTGAATTCTATTGCCTCTCCACTCATTTTACTTCACATCGATTTGTTTGATCCAGTGAATGTAAGGAGTATCGGAGTAAAGTATTATTGTTTAGTTGTTACTGATGACTTTTCTCGTCTTTCTTGGGTTTTCTTTTTAGTGTCTAAAGATGAAACAATAGAGATGTTGATCAATCTTTTTACAAAGTTGGAGAATCTTCTTGAGACAAGAATCAAACGCATAAGAAGTGACAATGGCACGAAATTCAGGAATTGGTTGCTGGATATATACTGTCTTCATAAAGGAATAGAGCAAGTATTTAGTGCACCATATACACCGCAACAAAATGGAGTTTTTGAACAGAAAACAGGGCTTGATTGAAGCTGCTAGGACTATGATTTCTGATTCTAAGCTTCCTGTCCTCTTTGGGATGAGCCTATGAATATAGTTTGCTATGTGTTTAATAGGGGTTTGACAGTTAAGCGGCGTGTAATGAACTGTTGAGAAACCATAAACCTAATTTAGATGGGCTTGAATCATTTGGGTTACCTTGTATTTTAATTAAAAATAACAACCAACCAAAGTTTGGTGAAATGGCAGACGAATGATTCTTCCTAGGTTATGTAAAAGGTTCACCAAACAAACGGGTTTTTAACACCACAAATGGTAAAATTGAGCTGGTTATTAAAATTGAGATAATAACTTATTAACCTAAACAATCAAGGCTAGGTCCAACAAAGTTATATGATTATGATAATGTCTTTGACTCATTTAATTTCCCTGAGTTTTCCGATGCACGTAATTCTAATTTAATTCGTAGCTTGATCAGGGATGAAGATGAGGGTAAGTTTGCTCCAAGATCAAGTGTCTCAATTTCGGCTGACTAGAATGCGACAAATGCGCAAGGAACGCCCTCAAATACAGAAATAATAGATTCAAGTAATAGTGGGAGATTGGATTATATTTGGGGAACAATCTGGCATTTACACCATCGCTATAAGACGAGCAAATAAAGATTATCCAATTGACAAGATAATTGGAGATCCTAATACAGGTGTTCAGAAAATGCATAAGTGTAGCATAGAGTAGATGTATGTCTGCTACGATCAAGGAAACTGGGATACTCAATACATGCTTGTGTAGTTGTTTTATTTCTCAAGTGGAGCCGAAGAATGTGTAGATTACTCTGAAAGACTATTCATGGATAGGATTTATTCAAGAGGAGTTAGCTCAGATCAAGAAGTTGAAGGTTTGGGAATTTATCGATCTACTTGAAGGTGAAACCTAAATTGGCACCAAATGGGTGTTCAAATGCAAGAAAGATGATTGGGGCATTATGATTACAAACAAGACTCGATTACTGGCTAAGGGTTTCAATCAATAGGAGGATATTGACTATAATGAAGTGTTTGCACTGGTTGCAAGTAGGGATGAGCAAATTGGACCCGGTACTGGTACCGAATTTACCGAACCAGCTACATTTTCAGTACCGACTTTTGACATTTTCGGTACCGGTATTTACCGTTTTTTACCCTCAAATACCGGTACCGAACCGTACCGTACTAGGTATATTCGGTACCGGTACCGGTACCCACTTTTGAGGATTTTCGGTACCTGTACTTTCGGTTCCGGTACCGAGCTCATCCCTAGTTGCAAGGCTGGAGGTGATTCCTTTGTTTCTGGCATTTGTAAAATGCAAATAGTAACCGCCTGTTGTGAATGGTAACAACAGTATTTGGGATACGAAATGACCTGCAACAGAAGGTGCAATATATTAGTGTGTATATAATGAGTGTGAACAGAAGGTGCAATACATTAGTGTGTATATATAATGAGTGTTATGTTGTGTATGTTTGATCTATGAGAGTTGTGTATACATGTGTGTTAGTTTTTACAAGAGTCAAACATACATAAAGAATTTAAAATACAAAAAGTAAAAGAGATGTAGTTATGGTATTGAGGTAACACCCCAAAAATATAAAACTTTGGGTTTAATATGTGATGTTAATTTAACAAGAGTTAACTAACTAGAAAACTATAACCCAGTTAGTTGGTAGTTTTGAAATAACTTGCTCTAAAGTTAAAACACTTGAACTAAAAGCTAAATGGTTAATTGAGGGACTAAATTAGCCAAAACTGAAAGTTTGGTACTAACTTAGTGAACAAAACACAAAATTCACCCATTTTGGGTGGGCATCGATCGAACAGAGAGAGAGGGGGCGACCAGGAGAAATTTCCAAACCCTAAAATCTCATAATCTTGCAAATTGAAGGATTAATCCAAGTAGAAATCGAGAATTGAGCCTAGAATCATAATCCTCATCACAAGAGGATTGTAAGGTATGTAAAAATTTAGTGAAATCCCTTAACTTGAATTTCTCATGATTTTGGGAAATCTGAAAATTTGATGTTGCATGTGTGTTATTTGGTTAGTTTAGAATTGATTTTGTGTTTAGGGGTGAGACCTAACCAATTCCATGTGAAATCATAACCAAATTCAGGGAAACTCCATGAACACCTTGAAGGTGGGTTGTGGGTTTTACATGATGATGATGAACTCTAGGGTTTTGAGTGGTTATTCTAGTATAATTCGACCTTAGAAGATAGTTCCAGAAAGATATGATGTTTACATGATATATGATGGGTTTATTGAAGTTAAGTTAACAAATTAGCAAGCCATAAATATGAATACGAATGATGTAGAAATTCTGCCCTCATAATGTTTGCTGAAATGCCTCAAAGAAGGCTTAAAAACTGAATTGTTAAGTTTTAAACGCATAATTATGAAGTGTGACGATTGTGCGATATGTATGTAAAACATGGAGTTCTAAACATAAAATGCTTGAACTCTTTAGGGAAGGAAGCCGGGGCATCTAGCGGACAAACCGGTGTGGATGCACGTTTGAAGGGTTTACTTTAAAGGTATGTAACATGACCCGTTACATTAAGTGAAATTAGATCATTGTAGTTGGTATAGTTGAATATCAAATTACTAGTTGTTATGAATTAAAGCGATGATGTTGTTATATTGAATACTCGGTTGAATGATGAATTGAACTCGTTGGTAGTTGTCATAAAGGAAGGAATTCCATAGACAAGCCAAACGGGTCAAATAATCAAGTGAAGCATGATTTACATTCCGGAATATGATGGATTGTTGTATGTAGTTGGTTATTATATAACGTGCTAGAAATATCAGACTTTTAATACATTGATACTATAGAATACTGAAATCCGAGGGTAGGGATTTTGGGCGTGATGCTTAAACCAAACAAAAACATAAAATCCCAGGTGCTACCGTAAATTACGGTGTTACCGTAATTTACGGTAGAGATTAAGGATTTACGGTGGATTACTACTGATTTACGGTGGGTTCAAGGATTCCCAGCACTCACCGTAACTTACGGTGACACCGTAAGTTACGGTGGAGCCTGGAAAACTTTTATATTTTTGTTATTTCCAATGTGATGTTAAACCTTGTAATCCTATTATTTATTAACATCAAGCTAATGATTTAATGGTTGATCATAGGTAATTAGGTGGGTCTCATGGATGGCGATCAAGTGATTAAATGAAGAACCGAACACTCCATTTTGAAGCTTCCGCAATGTCTTAAATCTTTTGTAGTTTTGTGTATGGGTGTTGAACACGGGTTGAACGAATTATAAAACGATTTGCCTTGGTCATTAGTTGACTAAGGTCTTGTTACTTATGAACTTTGTTAACAAATGACATGTTATTTAATCATAATTTTACTAGAGATACATTTGTTTATTACTAAAAATAAGTGAAAAAAATTTAAGGGTGTTACAATTGAAGATGTGAATCGCGCTTTCATTAATTGTATTTGGGCTCGGAGCATTTGGTGGCAGATTGCGGTCTGGTTACGCATCCCTCCCTTTGACTGCGACAAGCTTAAAGGACGCGGTTAAAGATTTCTCAGGCAACATCGGTTCGGCTAAATGGTTGAGAATCGTCCACTTGTTCATCTTGGCCACGGTTTGGCGGATCTGGATCACCAGGAATCTCCGGGTTTTCGAGGGGCGTTTCATCCCTACTCGAAGAACTGTGGATTACATAAAAGAAGTTGCCTTCCTTTGGGTTACGCACCGCTCGAATCTTCCCAAGCCGGACTGGGAGAAGTGGGTGGAGTTTACCATTGCGGATTTATTGTAATGCTTTTCATTTTCCTTGCTTGTTTGTTTTCTCTCGTTTCCTTGTTTTTTGTTTTCTCAGCTTATTGCTGGCTCTATTTAAATATATAAATAGTGAGTTACGTTCAAAAATAGAAGGAAAAGAGAAATATAGAAACGGATTGTTATGATAATGTTTCTATAAAAAAATCTGTATAAATATAGATTGAAGGTATAAAGTCGTAAGGCTATAGGGTGTGGTCATGACCCTCGTGATCACCATGACCCTCCATGTTAGTGCCATGTAACCCACCTCTAATTCATCATCCAAAATCACTACCCTAAGGGTGTGGTCATGACCCAAACCACTAGTCCCTTATTTATTTTAATTTATGTTTGTCTAAAGAAAAAGGAAATGATTTGTTGAAAAATGGAAAGGAGGACCATGGTTGTCATGGTTTAATCCATGCAAACCATGGTAGATCAATCAAGGAGGTGGTATAGCCTTCCATTCATATTCATAGGTGACAAATCATGTTCCAACCATAACCCCACAATATACATGTAAGATCTTTAACTATTAATACTGGTACAAGAGTATTTTTAAGTGATAAACTAAAAACATATAAAAAACTACCTTTATTGTTTTTGTTCAAGGAACAAGAATTACAATATCATACATTATTATTATAGAATATTTAAACTTTTGGTTAAAACTATACATTATTATTATTATTATCATTATTTTATTATTATTATTATTATTATTATTATTATTATTATTATTATTATTATTATTTTTCAACTTTTGGTTAAAACTTTTCAAAAATAAAATTTGGGCTATTCAAGACAATCTATAAAAAGAGAGACACCTGTATTCCTTTTTGAAGGAAAAATACATTTCATGCTTTCAAAGACAATTCACAAAAATGATTTGGTTTGACTTTTATGTTGTATTATTCTTTTTTCAATAATAGTTTAAATTATGTTTATTTTTAAAGAAAAAGTCTTTCTGACCTCAACAGAGAAAAATATTCAAGTAAGTAGGTTTTAAAAATTTAAAAATCGGTGGGTAGAGTTAAATAAATAGGAGTTTTGTGTAAGATAGTCTTTGTAAGTATTTGGTAGATGGCAGAGAGGGTAAGTAGGAATATGTGTCGTGTGATATTTTTCTATTTAAATCACAAAGTCAATATGGAGTTTGTCACACCCGTTTCTACTTGTCTTTTACACATTGAAATTTGAGACCTATTCCATAACCCCATAAATAAAATTATTGTTTACATTTATTGATCAGTAGAAAAAATATTATCTTATAGTTACTTGATCTAATTTACACTTGTTTATTCAGTTTATTATTTACTTCTTAACTTCTTCGAATAAGAATTTTCATAATACTCCAAAAGTAAGATGCTATACAATATTAAAATAAGTTAAAGTTAGCACAGGATGTCAAAATAACTCCAACTAGCATCTCATAGGTTTCAAAAACGTAACATAACAAATAATAGTGTGATGTACTGTTGGATATATATTATAATTAACAATGTTCTCATTTCAGTCGAAACTTAAACAGGTCCGTCTCTTTGGTTTGTCCTATTAAATAACAGTTTGTCGAGATTTTTTTCGTTCTTGTGTAGAGAAGATACACAAGTGAATATGTTCTCCAATGAGATGGCAACATTGAAAAACACCAACACGATCTAATTGTATCGGAAGCATTGAGCATCAAGTGAGTGTAATTTTAATGTATTGCTAATTATGGGATGTGGCATCTCGATCATGTTTGAGGGGTTTCATATAGTTAGAATTGTTTTAGGGGTAACTTTGTAGAATAGTAACTAAGTTTTAAAAGTGTTCCAATTAGGTCACTCAAGTTTTAAAAGTGTTCCAATCAGGTCATTCAACATTCATTATTCATTAAAATTAAGGGTCTTTTCATCCATTTCATAAGTAACCATGGTGATGTGGATTTTTGTTTATTTTTTCCCTTTTATTTGATGCTAAATTTGAGTGAATTGTAACTTATTTTTTTAATTTTTAATGTAATTAAAGTGTTTTAATTTTTAATAAATATAATTTCATATATTAGAATAATCCGATCCCGACATCTTATTCTTCATTTTTTTCTTGACACATAGAAAAAAGGACATGACTCGATTTGAATGTTAAGTTATCTAATTGGGACAAAAACGATCCGAGTGACCTAATTAGAACACTTTTGAAACTTGGTTACTATTATGTGACATATTCCGGACGTGAATTGTAACTTATTTTTTTAATTTTTAATGTAATTAAAGTGTTTTAATTTTTAATAAATATAATTTCATATATTAGAATAATCTGATCCCGACATCTTATTCTTCATTTTTTTTCTTGACACATAGAAAAAAGGACATGACTCGATTTGAATGTTAAGTTATCTAATTGGGACAAAAACGATCCGAGTGACCTAATTAGAACACTTTTGAAACTTGGTTACTATTATGTGACATATTCCCTTGTTTTATCTATATACTAAACTAGGTTATTCCTCGGGCAAAAACCCGGGTAGGAAAATTTAAATTACATTAATCATAAGTGTATCGATAAAAGTAATGCAAATAAAGTGACATTACATAAAATAGTCACAAAGTTCTTTATAAGCCGTGTACAAAAACATCAAGGAAAACACAAATATTGGTTATGTATACAACTTGGGAATTATACATGTTTGTTACCACTTGGACTAAAGGCTTGTGAATCGCTCTTGACCATCTTCTAACACAAGTAAGGTAGTTTGAATATTACACCCCCTGCAATAACATTAGAATATCTAAATATTGAAATGATAATGTAGAAAAAAACTAGGAGACTAACTATTTTTTTGTGTTATATCTCTAATGGTCGTGCGAGAATCGTTTCACGCATATAGCCATGAGATACACGAATTTTTAGTCGTGTATTCACTATGTATTAATTATGTAAACAACTAATAGTATGTACACACATCTATAATATGTTATACATAAGTAATATTTGGCATAAATCAAAGATCTTTATAAAAAATTAAAACATGAAAAAAGAAAATAAAAGAGTACCTGGATCTCAATAAGAACAGTAGAATAAGCATAAGCAAAAGCATTGTCACCGATGGCTTGAAAGGTCCTCCAAACTTTCTCTTGTCCGTACATAACTTAATTCAGCTATTAACCTCATGTCCATTCATTAAATTTCCAGCTATTCAATACAACGAGATACTTGAAATTAAAAAAAAAAGATCCAACAAACATAAAATAAAAAAAAACTACAAAAAATATTAAAAAAAAAATACTTGAGATAGTCATGGCCAGATGATGAAGAATGACAATTCCACATTATTGGACAAACTGGGGTTATGCATACTTTGAGACAAAGAAGACTACATTTCAAACTGGGGTTATGCATACTTTGGAATAAGAAATCTACAACAATAATGAGAAGCATAGCCTCAATATATGGCAAATAATCATAATTTATCCATTATGTTACATTTGGTATGTACGGTACTAAACTGTAAGTTCCAGTAAATATGTTTATAGAAGATATCGTCTAAATTCATCTTAGGAAATTATAAACTTACTGCATCGTAATTACGAGACTAGGTAGCCTTAAGTCCTTTCTTTTTCACTGGATCACTTTTCTCGGTGGAATCAAGCAACCATTAAATGCTCCAGGTAACGACTCAAAACGGGACCGTAACATCCCTAGGGATAGAATCTGCATAAAACATAATGTTTAGATCATAATGTTTATCAGTGAGACGTATTCTTTTCCATATAAAAGCACAAACCTCTCCAAGATAATGGAACGCCCCGTAAACCTGCATTTTATATTTACAAACTATATAAGATGCCAAATATTACTTAAGCACAAGGTATGTTATAAGATGAAAACTGAATTAGATTGTCAACCCAATTTGCACGCACTATACAAAAATTTGTCCTTTGTGATTTCATTTTTGAAAAAAAACCCCTTGGTTCATATAACTTTTCAAACTTGATACATCCATTATAATTTATATATTTTTTTGGCATCACTGGCACGTCAGCAGTTGACAAATCAGATAACACCAGTGGATCATCACCACCATTCTTCTCATCATTGATAGACCCCCTTGCATCTTCAACCTCACAAGATGCATCACCCTCTTTCATTGCAACCTCGGCTGACTCACGTTCTTCTTCCTCTTGCTTTACAACAGAATCATCCACCTCAATATTCATTGCTTCCTCGGGTTGATTCGGTGCTTCATCGTTTTCCTTGGAAGCCTGAGAAGGAATCAGACAAAGACAAATACGAATAAACAATTAGATCAACTAAAAACAACAACATTTGCAAAATGATATGCACTAAATTAAGAGCTGAATGTCTTCAAAGTTCAAATAGCATCAAAGGATTGCTGCCAGCGTTAGGGATTTGAAAGAGAGAAGATGATGCGGGCGGGTATGATGGATTTCGAAGAAGAAGAAGATGCGGCTAGAGTTTGGGTGATATGTTTTGATAAAACGTTGTCGACAATGATGGAAAGATGATCTTGTGAACCAAACGGGTCTTATCCGACACTAAAAGATTCACGTAAAAAAAGGAAAATCACATTCAAATTGCCTAAATCACCGACATGTGTCCCACACTTATTTTTATTGATTATATAGAATAATAATAATTTACATGAAGTAAAAATATAACTAACTACACATGATATGAAAAAAAAAACTTTAAAGCATCGTTCTTACTTGTTACACGGCTGTCCAAATCTATCCCAATGTTGAAAGTCTTGTATAGTATTAGGCATCCAGGGTAGCCAAATGAAGCATCACTGCCATTACTGTTGGGAAAAAAACCTTTAGGATTAAAAGCCCATTATTCCTCAGATAACATTAGATTTTTAATATACAAATTACATTTAACTTTTAATAGACAAATGACAATGACCTATGTAACCATCTGATAAACAAAAATCTCATATAGAAATATAAAGGCCCATTAAATAAAGATAGCATATGATACATGGGAGAGAGAAAGTAACCTCATTGTTTCCTTTTTCTCCTATTAACTTCCTCTGATCCTGAACACTTTAATGTTCCCCTTCCTTCCGTGCTAAAGTGGCCTTTAAATATACAATCTGAGAAAGCAAACTGTGAAGACATCAAATCTCAAAACAATTCTAACACATCTCTAGAAACAAAAAAAGATTGCTTATAGTATTAAAGAGACTGAACATATCTTTAATGTAAACACTCCTTTTCAGGCATAGGTGTTAACTAAAATTTTAATGACTAATTGAGAAATGAATTTAAGCTATAATAAAACCAAGAATGAGTGATGAATTACCTGAGTTTCAACAATACCCCTTAATCATAGTAAACCCATAATAATCCAATCATTTACCTGCCATTTAGCGGTGCCGAGGGCGATTTGTAAATCCCTTCGAAGTTCTTCTGTCTTCCAAACATAAGGTTCATTCAATGCAAGAATCAATGTTCTGTAATGTAGATTCCATACTTGAACAACAAACCAATTAAACAATTAAATAAACATACAGATCTGCAACACAAACCCTAACCGACAATTCTTAAAAATTAGATACCTGCAGGTAGATTCCTGGACTTCTTCTGCAGCAGAAAAGAACGGATCTTTCTCTCACCGTTTGAAATTCAACGCCATATCCCAAAGAACCAATTGAGTAATTTGAGAAAACGTTATAAATATATATACAATTCAACTTACCCGATAACAAAAACTTGAAAAATAAATAGTTTACCAAAAACAAATAAAAAACAAAAATAAAATCTGAATAAGAAGTTTAAAAATAAAATCGAAAGATACCAATTTATGTGCTGGTGGAACCCTAGCCGCCGCCCTTTCATCGTTGCGTTAAACCAAAACCATTATAAGACCACCATTGGGGAAACCCTAAATCAACCCATGCCGCTGTCATCGTTCTCTTTAGGCCACCACCATCACCATCTTCCTCATACGATGAAACAATCAAAATTTTAGAAAAACTGAGGTGATGAAAGGATCAAAAAGTATAAAATCAAATCGACTACAGAATCCATATACCTATCAATTTGATTTTGGAATCATCTTCTATCAGCCGATTCAAGCACAAGTGACACCTAATTTAGTATTATTACATAATTTTAATTTTAAATAGAAATGAATGTTGTTGTGAACTAAAAAAATTCTAAACCCTAATATTACGTGAGTTAAGAAAAAACTAAATGAGATTACACATATCATATGCATAATTTTAATAGGATTAAATCCTTCATAGACTATGTTCATAACATTCCATCTAGTCAAGAAAGAAATTACTAATCACACGCGAATTGAAAAAAAACATATCTAAATTGAAAAAAAAAAACAGTAATCAGAGATTGCTATCCTGATTGCATCTAACCCGATAAATAAACATATCTAAATTGAAAAAAAAAACAGTAATCAGAGGTTGCTAACCTGATTGCATATGGATCGCAGAATAATCAAGAAGAAGGAAGATGATTTTGATAGCTAGGGTTTAGGAAATACGTGTGGGGTGTGAAGATTCCTTTTATCAATTGGCGAAGAACGGAAGGACACAATATTAGCTATGTTTCTTGGGCGGCCGATCTATGGTTTCTTCAACTATGTTTCTTTAGGGTTGTGAAAGAAGAATGAGGAAAAAGGAAATATAAAGGATCCATTATCCATGTTCCGACCCAAATTAATCCGGATCCCGCGTCCAAAGAAAAGTGGACGTGATTTTCCGACCAAAAAGCAAAATTTAGAGGCCTCCTAGCTTGACACATCAGCAAAATTTAACACATTTATTATATATAATAGATTTCAGGCGTTGTCTTTTTTTTTTTTTTTTTCAAATTGACGAGTTTTGTATTTTTTTTTTGTTTCAAAATCTTGCATGATATGTCCTTTAAACCTAATATAGTTAATTTAAACTATTAACTGATGGGTAAATTGGTCACTTTACTTAATTTATTTATAAAACCATTTAAATAACTTAAACAAAATGAATTATATATCATATATTATATACACGGGATTCTGTTCAATTAAGAACCAACACAGTTGTGAGAACCATGAGAACTCCTACTTTCCGCGCGAGTTGGGCCACCATGTCTTGCACAAACGTAAATGAAAATGTTGTAAACACATTTGTGAAAACAAAAAACAAAAAAATTGTGGAGTCGGTAGTTACGCCTGATGTAAGTCTTATTTACGCCTAATGTAAATTTCATTATGGCGATGTAAAGTTCTGCATGCGACATTTTTTTTTTCTATTTTGTTACTAGAACAAATGATTTTTTTAAAGATTCTTGAGAATTTTTTTATTTTGAAAAAATATTTTGGAAGGCCTAGTTTTTATGGTTCTCACAACTCAAGTTGGTTATCATTTTATACTTTCCCTATATACACGTATATCTAAACACACACTTTCTCGCTCTCTATAATCTCTCTCTCTCCCTCTAAACACACACCTACCCTCACCAGTTACCACCGCTCACTCCCACCCCCATACCACCACCATCACACCATTCCAACCCACAACATCTTCCTTCCATCCTTCACAACGTCGTCCTTCCACCCAAGATTCCAACCTATAAAATTTAAATTTAACTAATATTCAAAAATAAACCACATAAAAATTCACACAATTTCTATCAAACCAACTGAACTTCAACTTGATTTGCATAGCATTCTCAAAACTCAAACAAACCCAAAAAAATTTTCAACAAAAAGAATGTTAATTTCTGTTGCGTTTGTAGAAATCACTAAACTTTATCACCTTCCAAAAGAAAAAAAAACGAAAATTTTTCAAAAAATTCAACAAAAAGATTGATAATTTCAGATCAAACTCAACGAAATATACTGCTTAATTTCAGATCAAACTCAATGAAAACTTCAACACGAAATCAACGAAATTAACTAGTTTAATCGTTCTGTGTGAGGAGATTTTTACTTAATTCTTCGGTTTGTTCTTTGAGAAATCAACGGTTTTGACTCGATTTTGACTCCATCGTTGCTCAGATCCAGATCTAGATTAACCGCTTGCTCTAAAGCAAGTCGTGTAGGGGTGTTGGTGGTCATATGGGGGTAATGCTCAGATTCCAGATCAGGATTAACCGATTTTGAGTCCATGATACTCATGATGTTGATGGTTATGATTGGAAGTAATTGAAACAGAAATTTCGGTGAGGGGATAGAGGTGTTGGTCGTGGCAGGTGGTGGTGCTGATGGCGGCAGTTGGTGGTGAGGGTATGCCCTAGAGAGAGAGAGAGAGAGAGAGAGAGAGAGAGAGAGAGTAGTAGATTGAGATTGTGTGTTTCAGAGAGAGAAAGAGTGAGTGTTTATATACGTATGGGGAGGGTTCAAGCGAAAACTCCTTTTATTGCGAGAACTCGAAAACTAAAAAAAAACATGAAAATCACACCAAAACTTTTTTTAAACATTTTTTGCTGTAAATCTAACATTTTTAAAAGATATAAAAAAACTCTTATGTCGAAAAAAACAGAGTGAATTGCAAGTTTTGTCCGTTATCTTTATACCATTTTTCAGGCGGTGTCCTCTGTCTTTAAAATTGACGAATTTTGTACTTAATGATTAAAAATCCTACACGTTATGTCCTTTGGCCCTAACCCTCTTAGTTTTTTTTTTGTTAAATATGGTCATATGCTTTGCACATGAGAGCATTTGTGTCATTTCATCTTTTCAGAGACTATTGTGTAAATAAGTTATATATAAGGAGTATTTTGTTAAAAGATTAAAAAAAATCACCCAGCCTTTACACCGTAACCACTTCTACAAATCATGAGCACCTGTATCTTCTAACACTATTTTCTTCATTTAGAACATAATTATAATTGTTTCAACCTTTAATCCTTAACTTAAATCCCTAATTTTTCAGTTCGGTTTCGAACCCTCCCTGAATCATCATCCAGGAAAAACCCAAGCATCACGCCCTCTTAAAAACCCCCAATTTGATCCCCAATGAAAGTAGTTTCAGAGCCTAATTCTGCTGATGATTTTTGGATTGTTGTCTATATCCATGTTTATATCTCTCTATCTCGTTTTGCAGTGTTGGTGTAATGCTCCGCTTTTCGAAACATTCCCTATTTAGAAAGTTTTTTGTATTTCTATTTATGGAAACTTGAAATCTCTTATATTCTTCTTTCATTTTCAAGCATTGTAATCCGAGACTTGAATCATAAATTGTGTTATACATTGATCATGCATACTTGTTATACATTTGTTACATAATCGTTATTCACGCAAACTTTAATACATATAATACACGAATTCACACTTGTTAGGCATACAAAATCAGTTCATACAATACATTATTTGTACATTTTACATATACATTGCACTTACACGCTTAAAACGCTTAAACCAACTAAAATACCCGAAAACGACAAATTTACATCTTCGAGCAAAAGGACTGAAACCTTCGTGGGCCATACCCTTCGCGTGAAAGGAACAACCATTTGCTCAAAGCCCCCATATTGCCGGAGCCCTTTCATCCCAAAAAGCCCATTCGCCCAAAGCCCACTCGTTCCAAGGCCCATTTCAGCCTATAAATATGAACCCTCACCCTCATATCTCACCTTCCACACTCTGAATTTCTCTCCCAACTTACTGAAATCGAGCATTTTGAGCATAACACTTCTAGAACCTTCTAATTGATTCAAAGCTCGCTAATATCATCTGTTCTATGATTTTTCTTCTACCTTTCTACTATTTTCTTCATCATTCAGCTTATCTATCCTCTTAGGAGTATTCACAGACTTTCCATGACAGTCTGAACAATGAAACTCATAATTTTTGAGGTTCAAGCTTAAGATGGAAGCTTACTTTTTCAAACTTTTTATAAATAACTTTCCAAACTTGGCAGAATCATAAACCCACCAAGCTCACAAGCTAAGTCAATAGCTGTGGGTTAGTTTTGAGGTTGATTCCAGCCGAGAAGATGAGTTGTTCAAACAAAACTGATACGTTTCCCCTCCATAACTGAATCATTCGCATGAAAGGTTAGCCCTTTTGCGCGAAGGGTCTTTGCATTCGCGCGAAGGGTACTTCCCTTCCGCGCGAAAGGTTTGTTTCATCTCGTTATGGCATTTTTTCTAAGTGTTGAATGTTACTCAGATCCCCATTTTCAACATGGATGGTTGTGGGATAACAGAGTGTGAACCGTGGGAGCCTTGGCTTCCAATCTAGTTCCACCGCCTCACTTGAACTTGCAAATAAACACCAAAACGGTCTCCTAGACCTAGAATGAGTTAACCCCGTCCAGCCTCCAACACTTAGTTCATACCTTCCATGTTGAGACGGCACATCCGGGTTGCCCTCGTTCGGCCGTTTGGTATTTTACATTCTGTCATTTTACATTCTGTCTTTACTTTCTGTTATTCATGACCCACCGGTTTGTACTTAATTAATGAACTTGTGCTTTAGTGAACTTATAATGAGGTTATTACCTCCATACATGACTTATGTGATCTATATGGCTATAGGACTGTAACTATACTATATAATATAACTAAATAACCCAAATGAACTCACAACGTGACTGTTTAATAGTTAAAACATTCGAAATGAAGTTATGTCCGCAGAAACAGACACCATTCGCACAAAAGGGATTTTCCACTCGCGCGAAGGGTACTTATCCATTCGTGCGAACCGTCCATTCGCCCCAACAGAGTCGTGATGTTCGGTTTTCCGTTTACTTCGTTTCCACGTTCCTCGTTACTGACTCTGACGGACAAATCAGGACCCGTGAAATCACAGTAACTCAGTGTCGTAACAAGTGCCTGGACAAAATATAATTTCTGTTTTTATCATACTTTTATACTTAAATACTTATTATATACTACATATTCCAAATCCGAATCCTTCGTTCACACTCCAATGACTCACACCTTCGTTTACCCCATGTAGGGTAGCCTCGGTGTTCCAGTGCTCTCGCCAACGACTCAACCATTCGCGGGTTTATCAATAGAAGAATTGCAAAACCGTGAATATACTCGAACGCCCTATTTTTCGTTTTACACTTTTGGGTGCAATATGTTTACATTATTAAATTACACATTTACACTTACGCTTTATACAAACACAAACAATCAAATCATGCATGCTTAGATACATTATACTTGATTTGTATTCTTTGGAGCATTCTTATGTGATTTACTTGTCATTAACTTCGTACAAGCCTCCCCTTAACATGTATAGAGCTATAGGAGTAACGCACCGCCCGTAGTCTTGTGGTCATGTTAAGTCTTTAAAACATGCGATGATCAGAGGATTGACTTGTATAATTGCATGCCAGGTTTACGTTAGCCTAGTTAACTATGTTTGCCATGTGGTTTTGTTTAAACCATTTTATCTACTTATGCTATTATCAAACTTGTGCACTAGCCAATACATTGTGTATTGAACTAAACTTTAAAACATATTGTAGGTTGATGACATTGATGCTAATGGAATCTAGTAGGATTGCTTAGATATACACTTAGATTCTAGATTACGTTGTTGTATTGTTGTTAAATTTTGTTGTATCGTTTCTTGAACAATGTTTTATCTCCCTTTTCAAATGTTGTACTTGGTTTCGTATGTTGTAATTGACAATTATTATCAATGTATAAAATCGGTTTTGAATTAATTATTGTCGCAATATTGTTATGAAGTCTCGAGCAATCTCGTTTTCGTCTCACTCCGATGTTTCCGCCATCGGTTGGGGTGTGACAGATTGGTATCAAAGCCATAACTATAGGGAATTAGGTAGAATTGCCATGTTCGATCTAGTCTATAGTTCAAGTGACCAAACTTGACCATTCTTGCTTTCTTGCTTAAATGTTACAATTTCTTCCTAGTTTGCTTCTATCTTATTCTTTTGTCTTTATTATACATGTGTCTTTCCTAAGACATTTACACAATACACACTTGAAGACTTGAAGACACTTTTATCATACAAATGAGACGACTTCACCAAAATCGGCGTGAAATCCACAATTTGGTGAACGACTCTCAATCTGCGTAATTCGATTTTTGCACGAAATTACGCCATCAAGCTAGGAGTGAAATCCACAACTTGAAAGAAAATTTCCTAATCTCATTTAGTGGAACCTTGTCGACGAGTCGGAATTAACTTTCTCGACCCGTTCGACGAGTACTAACCACACTTAGGGTACGATATTCTCAACTTAGGGGTGAAACCCGCATCTTGTCAACTAGTCCCACTCCTTGATTTTCAATCCCGCCAAAGTTTTGATTTTTCCATCAACTAGGGACGTGTAGTAACTGGAGGGTAAAATGCCATTAATCGCTTCTCGACGAGAGTATTTTACCTATTAGGCCAAAGCACGTTTCCCTATTTCGAAAGGATCTTCGATTCACTTTGAAATAGTCCTAGTTAAGTTCTGTGACATTCAATTTTTACGATAACTCTCTTTTATGTTTTCTCAATTTTAATGTGTTTTATACTTGATACCTTCGTTCGTTTCAAAACCAATGCACAATTCGCACGTCTCTCGCAATAAAAAACAATAATAATTCTCGAGAAAAAGCTAAATTTATACTCCTTTTCGCATTTATACATGATTATGTTTTGTAAATACTTGTTACACTCATGCAATCTATGTGAACCATACGTGTTATGTGAATACTTACATGCTCATACATGCAAACAATGTGATTTTTATAAACATATTATGGTCAAGTCTCATCTTTCCCTCTATTTTCGATTCTTTCGATGTCTTCCCAATGTCTCTCCAACACCTGCAAGGCATCCAAATCTGGTTCCAAGTCTGGCTCCAAAAAGGACTCCAACTCTGACTTGATGTCGATGAAGGATCTCATGAAGTTCATGGCCAAGCAGATGGCCAAGGTCATACCTGATATTGTCAGCAAGATTCAACCCCCACCTAACACCGAAATCCTCTCATGCTTCAGTTGACTCCAAGGCTGATCCGCTATAACAACTCTCAGTAAAACCAATACTTAGTATGTTAATTGTCTCTTAAGAAAACCCTAATTGAGAAACCCAAGTAATTCTGCATAAACCCTAAAATTTTCAGAATCATCAGAATCAGGATCAGGGCCCCTAAAACTCAGGGGGGTAAAACCCTAGTTACGATTATCTTAATAACTATCTGTCGAATTCGAATTTTAAGAAACCGTCGACTCAGCAAAGCTACATGCACGAAGGGCTACCCTATGAACATAGGTGACCCCTCGCGTCACGCGACGCCCATAGGGGTACCCCTCGCGTCACGCGAGGGGTGTCAAAATTCGGGTATAAATAGAGGGCATTGGCACTTGATTTCTGGCACAAAAACGACGTTAAAACTCAAAATGCACACGGAGATATCGCCTGTATACTGCACAAACACACACGATTCACGAATCGCTGCCGCAATCAGGGTAATAAGTCGATCGCTATTACGATTCAACGTTCGATCGATTGTAACTATCCAACGATTGTTTAAGTGCTGCTCAAATTGAGTTTATACTTTGTTATTCATCGTGATTTTGGCTTGAATGTTTGAGTGCTGTTCGAACTCGGACTATACTCTGTCATTCGTTGTGAATCCGCTGAATTGTTAAGTATTGCACTTGTAAATCGTTGTGAGGGTTTAATCTCGTGAATTGTCGTAACTGCTGTATTAGTTACTAACCCGTTTGTGTGTGCATTGTTATTTAAATTAGGTTAATCACGGCTAATCAGTAGGCTTATACTCTGCTCGTTAAATCTGCAATGTGAGTCATTCTCTTTTTATCAACTGTTTTACAATACTCCAAATTATTTTCAGAGTTATAATTACAGTGATTAAGTTTATGTAATCACCAAATTACAGCCGGTATGTGGGGTATTGTGCACATTACTACTGTTGTTATCACTTTAGGTGGGCGAACCTAATTAGTGATATTCGTCACCATTGGGGCAGCCAATGGGGGATATGACCACAGTCACCGAAATGAGTCGAGTGACAAATACTGTGGGTAGTTGGTTTGATATCAGAAACATTGTAATCTCCCTTAATACTGTAAATTATAACAAATGAGTCATTTTAGTAAACTGAATGATTCACTCAGTATTTCCCCGCTGACAAAACCTTTTTCAAACATGTTTCAGGTGATCTGTTGTGAGCAAAGAAATAGTGCCGTGAAGCACTACAAGCTTAGAAAAGTGGCTCAATGTAACAAAATAAAGGAACATGTTTTAAGAAATAAAGATTTCCCCGGGAAATCACGTTATTGTAAATTACAGGGTTTTATCCCTAAACTTTATGTAAGAAACTAAACGGGTATTTGAGTATTAAAAAGATCCTGTACTAAAAGACCTCCGCTGTCGCCTAAATTAAACATCACGTGATTTCCTGCCTCGCGGCTCTGGACCGGGTCAAACTGGGGGCGAGGGCCGTGACAGGAAAAGGTGGTATCAGAGCCACTGATTTAAGCTTACTATTGATTTTAGCTTATTAAAGAAATTGAAAGATACTTAGGGATTCTAATTACCATTTTGTGAATATGTGTTTTATTAATTGATTAATTGTTACAGTATGGTAAACAAAAGCTTTCTGCTATCTACCACAAATTAGATACTGCACCCACAGAAAAAGGAACCTCTTCCTCCAAATACCCAGCAGATCTGGAAGAAGGGATTTTTGTCCGTAAGGCAAATTATGAAAATCCTCTCATCCCAGATAAAAGAAATTCGATTCTTAGGAAGGGACAGGAGAAAATAAAGAAACCCCAAGTCAAGAAAGTGAGGTTTAATCCAGAAATTCAGGAATTAGGCAATAATCCACCTTGGGAAGACAAATTAGATGAAAAATGGGCAAATCTTTATATGCTAGCTACCGTAGCAGAGAATGCAAACCTCTAAACTATCAATAAGCCAGCCTAGTAGAAAATTACTACCCAGTAAATAAATAAATCCTAGTGTGTTCTCTTTCCTGTTGTCTTTTGTACAAATTAGTATGCAATAAAACTTTAATGTTTACTTGTAAAACTTTGTTCCAAAGTTTTAACTTAGCATTTTTGTGCATTTTGCATATATGTTATCCAGCATGAATGAGATATCGGAAGCATTTCAGAATCTCAACCTCTACCCAGTACCAATTGAAGTCTCCCACTTTACTAGTTATATTGCTGACATAGAGGAACCTCTGGAATTCCAAGCTCCACCGCTGGAAAAAGCAAAACCTAAAAAGAGAAGAAGATATGTAGGATGGAGGAAAGTGCGCAGAAGAAAGCCAGCCACTAGGAAACTCCCCAAAGTAGAAAACCCTATAGACAAAGGAAAAGGAATCGAAACCAGAGAAAGTTCTAAGCCAGCAGAAATAGAAATCAGGAAAGATTTTAAACAAAAAGGAATAGAAATTGGAGAGAGCTCTAGGCATCCTGAAGAAATCACCTTTCAAGACGAAATAGACCGTCTACTGGCAAATTGTGATGTCATTAGCCCTATCCATAATAATCTATATCCTTACCCGGCCGAAAACCAACTTCCTGTAAATCTGGAACCAGCTATTCCAGACCCACTAATCCACACTCGACCTTTAGGCCAAATGGAAGAATGGTGGACGAATGACTGGCAATTCCAAAATATGATCAACAGTCCTTATTCCTTCCTCCCACAGGTTGATCCAGAACCTATCCCCAATCCTCCAATGAGCAACGAAAACTTAGCCGAACTTCGTCAGTTTGGTGAAGAGCTGATAGGTACAGGGAATAGGATCCGGGAAATGGGGGAACAAATCTCCTGGAAATACGACAAGAGGGAGCGTCGCTACTAAAAGGCCAGTTGACCAAAGAAATAGTGGGGTTGGGAAGTATGTCTGTATAATAACAGTAATAGTAAAATATAACTCTGTAAAATGGGAATAAAACATTGTAAGATAAACAGTGTGTATGGATGCCTATATAATATATAAAACAAAATAGAAGTCGAAACATCGACAATTTTGGCTATATATATGTGTATTGTGAAAAGATTTAGGTGATTACTTGCCATTATTTTATTCACAATCATTTGATACTAATAGTTATATCTATAATAATTATCAGATGGAAAATGCTAGTAATGAACCAGTTAATGAAGGGAATCAATTTGAACAAAATCAGGAAAACCAATATATGACTAGACAAGATATTGAAAATATCATCACTCAAGGTATAGCTAATGCTATTCCTGCAATCATGGTTGCTGCTCAGAAACCTGTTGAACCGCAACAAATCATTCCTAGTAAACGTACTCAGGAAGACAATTTTAGTCATAGTGTAAATGGAGGCGGCAATCATGACGATAATAATCCACGACAGGCTCCACTTCTTAAGAAATTGAAAGCTGCAACGCCTGGTTGCACTTTCAAAAATTTCTTGCTTGCAAACCTGCTGAATTTGCAGGCAACGAAGGAGCAACTGCAATACTGCGTTGGTTAGAGAAAACCGAAGCAGTAATTGCAATAAGTAAGTGTGCCGAAGAAGATTAGGTTATGTATGCGTCAAATTTGTTCAAAGAAGGGGCGCTAGAGTGGTGGAACACAGTATTACAAGAAAAAGGAAGAAGGATGGCCTATGCTATGAACTGGGAAGAGTTTAAGAATCTTGTAGAAAGAAAATATTGTCCTGAATATGAAAAGGAACAAAGGGCAAATAAGTTCCTAAGCCATCGTATGGTAGGTGTAGAGTGTCGCGGTTATACCTCAACATTCTTTAAATATGCTAGAGTGGTACCAACTCTGGCTTCGCCAGAACCGGTACTCATTTCTCGTTATATTTGGGGACTAATTAGTGAAATCCGTAACATCGTTAAAGCTGCGAGACCCCGTACTATTGACGATGCTGTGGAGTTAGCTAATACCCTAACTGATGAACTGGTGCGCACAAGAGAAGAAGATCGAAAGAAAGAATTGGCTCAAAAGATTACCCAAGGATTTCGTGTGGGTAATAATAATAATAATAGGTTCAAGAGGAGAGGAATGAGACAATCTGCAAACCCGCCTTTTTGCAGAAATTGCAAAAAGAATCATTTTGGAAGATGCAATATAACCTGCAACTTCTGCAAAATGGCAGGACATCGTGAAGAAAATTGCAAAAAGAAAACCATAGTCTGCTATAACTGTGGAGAAACAGGACATTACAAAACAGAATGTCCTAAATTGATTAAAACCGCAGACAATAAAGGTAAACCAGCTGATGGAACAACAAAGAAGAATGCCCGAGCATTTCAATTGACTACTCAGGAAGCCGAACTAATTCCTGACGTCATAGCTGGTACGTTTTTGATTCACGACGTTTATGCAAAAGTATTATTTGACTCTGGTGCAAACCAAAGTTTTATCAATACTTCATTCTGCCAAGCTCTTAATTTAACCTTAACCACCCTTAGGCAGATTTTTATAGTCGAAACGACAGATGGAAGTTCTGTTAACATAAATAAGGTGTTGCAGAAAGGAAAGATAGAACTTTTAGGCCATAAGTTTTCTGCAAACCTGTTACCTATGAAATTAGCCGGATTCGATGTGGTATTAGGAATGTATTGGTTGGTAGCCAACCATGCTCGGATCCTGTGTGATAAGAATTCTGTAGAAATCCGCACCCCCACAGGAGAGGTAATTTTAATTACAGGAGATAGACCTCGAAAGCCACTAAAATTCATTTTAGTAATGAAGTTGGCTAGTTATTCAAGAAAACAAGAAATGGTGTATATGATTTTTGTAATCATTAACACTAAAGGTAAGGAACTTCAGGACATCCCTATAGTCTTAGAATACCCAGATGTCTTTCCAGAAGAATTACCTGGGTTACACCTGATAGAGAAGTAGAGTTTAGAATTCATCTAATTCCAGGAACTACACCAATAGCTAAGGCACCTTATCGATTAGCACCCACTGAAATGCTAGAATTGAAGAAGCAGTTAGATGAATTACTAAGCAAAGGATTTATACAACCTAGTTCATCCCCTTGGGGAGCACCAGTGTTGTTTGTGAAAAAGAAAGATGGATCGATGAGAATGTGTATCAATTATAGGGAACTAAATAAGGTTACAATTAAGAATCGGTACCCATTACCTAGGATTGACGATCTTTTTGATCAACTTCAAGGCGCTAGGTATTTTTCTAAGATAGACTTGCGCTCCGGATATCACCAGCTGAAAGTACAAGAAGCAGACATACCTAAAACTGCTTTCAGAACTACGTTTGGCCATTATGAGTTTACAGTCATGCCCTTTGGACTAACAAATGCCCCAGCAGCATTTATGGGCATGATGAATCGAATCTGTAAACCATACTTGGATAAATTTGTAATCGTATTCATCGACGATATACTTATTTATTCCAAAAGTCAGGAAGAACATTGTAAGCACCTGCATGCACTCTTAACTTTGTTAAGAAAAGAAAAGCTTTATGCCAAATTCTCAAAGTGTGAATTCTGGTTGCAAGAAGTGCAATTTTTAGGTCACATGGTGAATCACGAAGGAATTCATGTAGATCCCGCTAAAATAGAAGCAATCACCAAATGGAAGGTCCCGCAAACAGCTATGGAAATTAGAAGTTTTCTAGGCTTAGCTGGATACTACAGACGATTTATTAAGGATTTCTCTAAGATAGCTGTACCCTTGACTAAGTTGACCTGTAAAGCCGCTAAGTTTGAATGGGGACATAGACAAGAAGAAGCTTTTAAGATTTTAAAGCACCGGTTGACGAATGCTCCAATTTTAGCATTGCCCGAAGGAACAGAAGATTTTGAAGTATATTGTGATGCTTCAAAATTAGGATTCGGATGTGTGTTGATGCAACGCAAGAAGGTAATTGCGTATGCCTCCCGGCAGTTGAAAAAGCACGAGGAAAATTATACGACTCATGACTTAGAATTAGGAGCCATAATTTTTGCCCTTAAAATATGGAGACATTATCTGTATGGAAGTAAGTTTACTATTTATACAGATCATAAAAGTTTAAGGTAAATATTTGGGCAAAAAGAGTTAAATATGAGACAAAGAAGATGGATGGAAATCCTAAGCGATTACGACTGTGATATCGAATATCACGAAGGAAAGGCAAACGTAGTTGCAGATGCTTTAAGTCGTAAATATCATGAAAAGCAAAAGCGAGTCCGTGCTCTTAGATAAAATCTACAAGTAGATTTAATGGAACAATTAAAGAAAGTTCAGGAAACAGCAATCAAGGATGATGCTGAAGGAATGAAAGGTTATATAAAGGAATTAGAGCAAAGAGATGATGGAATTTGGAGATTCCACAAGAAACGAATTTGGGTACCAAAGCAAGGAGAATTAAGAAATAAGATTTTAGAAGAAGCTCATAAATCTAGGTATACCATACACCCAGGAAACAATAAGATGTACCAAGATTTAAGAAACAATTTCTGGTGGATAGGAATGAAAAAGGACATAGCTGAATACGTATCTAAGTGTCTTACTTGTTCACAAGTTAAGGCCGAACACCAGAAACCTTCAGGACTACTACAACAGTTGGAAATGCCCGTATGGAAATGGGAACTCATAACAATGGATTTTGTTACTAAGTTACCCAAAACCAGAAAAGGAAATAATGCGATTTGGGTAATTGTGGATCGATTAACCAAATCAGCTCATTTTCTACCAATGAAGGAAACCTTTAGCATGGAAAGATTAGCTAAATTATATGTAGATGAAGTAGTATCTTTACATGGAGTCCCACTCTCCATTGTATCAGATAGGGATAGTCGTTTCACTTCCCATTTCTGGACTAGTTTCCAGGAAGCAATGGGAACCCGACTCAATTTGAGTACTGTATATCATCCTCAAACAGACGGACAAAGTGAAAGGACGATACAAACCTTAGAGGACATGCTCCGAGCATGTGTAATTGATTTTGGTGGTAATTGGGATAACCACTTACCCTTAATTGAATTCTCCTATAACAATAGTTATCATTCAAGCATCGAAGCTGCTCCATTCGAAGCACTGTATGGACGTAAGTGCAGAACCCCAGTTTGTTGGGCAGAAATAGGAGAAAGTCAATTATCAGGTCCAGAAATTGTACAAGAAACCACAGACAAGATAACTCAAATCAAGGAAAGACTGAAAACTGCTAGAGATCGCCAGAAAAGCTATGCAGACAATCGCCGCAAGCCACTAGAATTTCAAGTCGGAGACAAGGTACTTTTGAAAGTTTCTACTTGGAAAGGAGTAGTACGATTTGGTAAGAAAGGAAAGCTGAGTCCAAGATACGTAGGACCATTCCCAGTAATCCAACGAATAGGACCAGTTGCTTATCGCTTACAACTACCAGAAGAACTAGCTGGAGTACATGATGTATTTCATGTATCCAATCTCAAGAAATGTTTATCAGACGAATCCCTGGTAGTACCTCTTCTAGATGTAGAGATAAATGAAAAGTTAAAATTCGTAGAGAAACCACTGCAAATAGAAGACAAGAAAGTCAAGTTTCTCAAACACAAGCGACTAGTGCTAGTCAAAGTCAAATGGGATTCAAAGAGAGGACCAGAATACACTTGGGAGCTGGAATCAGAAATGAAGCGGAAATACCCTCATCTATTCCAATAAATCTCGAGGACGAGATTTTTCTTAAGGTGGGGAGGATGTAACAATCTTCACTAAAACCAATACTTAGTATGTTAATTGTCTCTTAAGAAAACCCTAATTGAGAAACCCAAGTAATATTGCATAAACCCTAAAATTTTCAGAATCATCAGAATCAGGATCAGGGCCCCTAAAACTCAGGGGGGGTAAAACCCTAGTTACGATTATCTTAATAACTATCCGTCGAATTCGAATTTTAAGAAACCGTCAACTCAGCAAAGCTACATGCACGCAGGGCTACCCTATGAACATAGGTGACCCCTCGCGTCACGCGACGCCCATAGGGGTACCCCTTGCGTCACGCGAGGGGGGTCAAAATTCGGGTATAAATAGCGGGCATTGGCACTTCATTTCTGGCACAAAAACGACGTTAAAACTCAAAATACACACGGAGATATTGCCTGTATACTGCACAAACACACACGATTCACGAATCGCTGCCGCAATCAGGGTAATAAGTCGATCGCTATTACGATTCAACGTTCGATCGATTGTAACTATCCAACGATTGTTTAAGTGCTGCTCAAATTGAGTTTATACTTTGTTATTCATCGTGATTTCGGCTTGAATGTTTGAGTGCTGTTCGAACTCGGACTATACTCTGTCATTCGTTGTGAATCCGCTGAATTGTTAAGTATTGCACTTGTAAATCGTTGTGAGGGTTTAATCTCGTGAATTGTCGTAACTGCTGTATTAGTTACTAACCCGTTTGTGTGTGCATTATTATTTAAATTAGGTTAATCACGGCTAATCAGTAGGCTTATACTCTGCTCGTTAAATCTGCAATGTGAGTCATTCTCTTTTTATCAACTGTTTTACAATACTCCAAATTATTTTCAGAGTTATAATTACAGTGATTAAGTTTATGTAATCACCAAATTACAACCGGTATGTGGGTTATTGTGCACATTACTACTGTTGTTATCACTTTAGGTGGGCGAACCTAATTAGTGATATTCGTCACCATTGGGGCAGCCAATGGGGGATATGACCACAGTCACCGAAATGAGTCGAGTGACAAATACTGTGGGTAGTTGGTTTGATATCAGAAACATTGTAATCTCTCTTAACACTGTAAATTATAACAAATGAGTCGTTTTAATAAACTGAATGATTCACTCAGTATTTCCCCACTGACAAAACCTTTTTCAAACATGTTTCAGGTGATCTGTTGTGAGCAAAGAAATAGTGCCGTGAAGCACTACAAGCTTAGAAAAGCGGCTCAATGTAAATAAATAAAGGAACATGTTTTAAGAAATAAAGATTTCCACGGGAAATCACCTTATTGTAAATTACAGGGTTTTATCCTTAAACTTTATGTAAGAAACTAAACGGGTATTTGAGTATTAAAAAGATCCTGTATTAAAAGACCTCCGATGTCGCCTAAATTAAACACCACGTGATTTCCTGCCTCGCGGCTCTGGACCGGGTCAAAAAGGGGGCGAGGGCCGTGACATCCGCCTAAGTCAACTTTCACTTTCAAGCAATTCGTTTCATGCAACCCACTACCCTTCACAGGCGAAGTCGGTGCAACCAAAATGCTCCAATGGTTGACCCGATCATCTCCAAACCATCAACACGATGGGAGTCTTCCGATCGAGAGCCCTCGATTGGTGGACCTCCGAGCGCAATGGTCGTGGTAACGATGTCGCCCATGCCCTTACCTAGATCGAACTCAAAAAGCTGATGAAGGATGAGTTTTCTCTTCCGTACAAGCTTCAAAAACTCGAAAACGAATTCTGGAATTTGAAGCAATTGGGGAACGACAATGCTGGCCTCACAGCTTGGTTTAAACAGTTGAGTGCACTGTGCCCTGGCCAAGTCGACACCGTTGACAAAGCCATCGCTAAGTATATTCGATTCCTACCTCAATCCTTCATGAACTTTGTCGAAACCGCCCAACCTAAGACTCTCGAGGATACGTTCCGTTTAGCCGCCTAGCTCAACCATAAGTGCACCCTTGATGGACCCTCTCACAACAAGGGTTCATCCAAGAGTGCGCACCAAGCCACCACTGATACCATTGCTGAACCTACACCAAACAAGCCACCATCCAAATAAATCAACAAAGGTAAGAAGCAGAAGGCTTCGAGCCAAAACTGTGCGGTCGTCACTCAACCAAACCCTCAACCCCTATAACAAGTTGCTCCCGTTCAAAACCCCGCACCCACGAAGAAAGCTTACACTGGGACTCATCCCAAGTGTAATACTTATTTATACCACCATCCTGCCCAAACACCATGCCGCCTATGTACCAATTGCAATAGGTTTGGCATTTCGCCAACCAATGCCGAAGTGGCCCAAAGCCACAAGGTAACCAAACCTAAGCCATCACTGCAAACTAAACCCTCGCTCCTAACGAAGCTCAGCCTCAAGCAAACATGGGTCGAGCGTGTTTCAAGTGTGGAGATCCAGACCATCTTGCCAAAGTCTGTCCTCAGTGCAACAACAACAACAAACCGCAGCAGCAAGCGCGTGGATAAGCCTTCGTCATTACAGCAGCACAGGCTCAGAACGCCAACGATGTTATCAATGGTACGTTTCTCATAAACAATGTCTGTGCATCGTGTTTATTTGATACTGGAGTGGATAAAAATTTTTTATCCATTGAATTTGAACCATTGCTTAAGTGTAGATGCTCTAAGTTGCCAAAATCATTCGCTGTCGAAGTCGCTTATGGGAGATCTGTCACTGTCGATTCCATTCTTCCTAAGTGTACTTTGAATCTCAACGATCACAAGTTTTCGATTGATCTCATACCCATGCAATTAGGTAGCTTCGATATCATAGTAGGCATGGATCTGCTTAGGCGAGTTCGTGCTGAAGTCATTTGTTCTGAAAAATTCATTCATCATCCTCTTACTGGTGGAGAGTCTCTACATGTCCATGGCGACAAACCTTCTAAAGGTCTCAAGCTTATGTCGTGTACTCAAGCGAACAAGTATTTGCGTAGGGATTACTTCGCTTTTCTCGCCCACGTTGTGGAAAAGAAACATAAAAGTATGAGCGTGAGTGATGTTCCTATTGTTTGCGACTTTCCGGATGTTTTTCCTGATGATTTACCAGGTCCTTCTCCTCCTAGCTCAGTTGATTTTTGTATAGATTTAGTTCCTTGTGCTACGCCTATGGCAAGTTTAGCACCCTCGGAAATGCAAGAGCTATCTAGCCAACTTCAAGAGCTTCTTTATAAAGGCTTTATACGCCCTAGTACTTCTCCTTGGGGCGCTACTGTCCTTTTCGTCAAAAAGAAAGATGGATCATTTCAGATGTGTATTGACTATCGTGAGCTCAACAAGCTTACAGTCAAAAACCGATATCCTCTTCCTCGCATCGATGATCTTTTTGATCAACTCCAAGGCGCGATGTGTTTCTCTCAGATCGATCTTCGTTTTGGTTATCATCAACTTTGAGTCCTCGAAGAAGATATACCAAAACCGCTTTTCGTACGCGTTATGGTCATTATGAGTTCGTGGTCATGCCCTTTGGTTTGACCAACGCACCTACGGTATTTATGGATTTGATGAACCGTGTGTACAAGCTCTATCTCGACCGTTTCGTGATCGTCTTCATCGACAATATCCTTATCTACTCCAAGACTCAAGAGGAGCACGAGCGACACTTGCGTCTTATTCTCGAACTCTTGCGTACTGAACAACTTTACGCCAAATTCTCCAAGTGCGAATTTTGGTTAAGAGAAGTTTAATTCCTTGGTCACGTTGTCAACGATAGAGGTATTCACATTGATCCTACGAAAATTGAAGCTGTGAAGAATTCGATCGCACCTAAGTCTCTGTCTGAAATTCGTTCATTCCTTAGATTGGCTGGTTATTATCGTCGATCAATTTCCGACTTTTCTAAAATTGTCGTTCCTCTCACCTTCTTGACTAAAAAAAGATAAACCTTTTGTTTGGGGTCCCGAACAAGAGGAGTCTTTTTAAACCCTCAAGGACATGTTTTGCAATGCTCCTATCCTTCCTCTCCCCGACGGAAATGACGATTTCATCGTGTATTGCGATGCATCGAACCAAGGTCTTGGTTGTGTTCTTATGCAACAAGGCAAGGTTATCGCTTACGCGTCGAGACAACTCAAAATTCATGAGAAGAACTACACTATGCATGATCTTGAACTTGGTGCAGTTGTTTTTGCATTGAAGATATGGCGACACTACCTTTATGGTACTAAGTGTGTGGTCTTCACCGAGCATAAGAGCCTTCAGCACATCTTCAATCAAAAGGAACTCAACACGCGTCAACGTCGCTGGGTAGAGTTGTTAAATGACTATGACTGCGAAATTCGCGACCATCCAGGTAAAGCGAATGTCATGGCCAATGCTCTTTGCCGTAAAAATCATGTCAAGAGTGTTCGTTTCTTCCAACTCGTAAACGATCTTCGAAACCGCATTCGAGAAGCTCAATACTCATATGTTAACGAGGGTAACTTCTATAATGAGATGAAATGTGGTGCTGAAGATCAACTCGTAACCAAATCCGATGGTATTCTTCACTATCTCGATCGCGTTTGGATTCCTAATCGTGACAACATTCGAGAACTCCTAATGAAGGAGGCACACAAGTCTCGATATTCTATTAATCCTGACACGGATAAGATGTACCACGATATGCGTACGTCTTATTGGTGGCCTGGCATGAAGAAAGATATCGCCACCTTTGTTTCAAAGAGTCTTACTTATTCTAAAGTGAAAGCTGAATATATATATATACTTCCCTTTTATTTTGGTGAAACATATATAGTGAAAGAGGATGCTAAATATATATATATATATATAATGTAAGTATCTATAGAAAACCCACTTTAATTTAGAAAACCCGGGAAACTCAAAGCTTCCGATGTTTTTTTTTCTTGAAAAAATTTACACATGTTATATACATGTTTTTAAGGGTTTTGGGCAAAAAAAATCAAAAAAGCTCCGAGTAGATATTTTTAAAAAAAATAAACAAGTTTTGGTGTAACACATGTTACAAATATGTCAGATGAATGTAACATGTGTTACACCAAAACTTGTTTATTTTTTTTAAAAATATCTACTCGGCGCTGTTTTGATTTTTTTCCCCCAAAACCCTTAAAAACATGTATATAACATGTGTAAATTTTTTCAAGAAAAAAAACATCGGGAGCTTTGAGTTTCCCGGGTTTTCTAAATTATAGTGGGTTTTCTATATATCCTTCCCGTATATATATATATATATATATATATATATATATATATATATATATATATATATATATATATATATATATCTGTTAACATGTAATATTGATAGGTATAATTATAAGTGTGCTAATCTAATGTGAGCAACAAAACGTGCCTGTATAAATGTTTAGTTCTGTGATAATTATATCTGAACATGGATGCAATTCAGATGTCAAAGGAAATCGCATGTAATCAAGAAATTCAGGCTAGTAATGAAAATCCTTTGGATAAGGAAACCCTCGAAAACGACCTTAAACGTTCCCAAATACACCCCGTATGCGAGAAACGGACCCGAAATACCTTTATTTCATTAAATAACAAATAAAAACAAATATAAGAGGCTGTGGCGGGGCGCGACAGACTTCTCTTGGTCTGTCGTGGGGCGCGACCTAAAGTTAAGTGGTGGAACCACATCGTGCCATGTGGCGTGACACGCGTCAAGACTACCGGTGACTCATCAACCCTATACGAGACACGTAGTCTCTCGCAGGGTGCAAAGACCCTGTCTTCATCTTTCGTGTGGCACGAGAAACCCCCGGATCAGCCTATAAATTGTGGTTTCGACATTCAGTTCAAACCGTTCAAATAAAAAATCTCTCTCTCAATTTCTATGAATAGCTAATGTAATTTCCGGGTAAAATACCCACTAAAATAGCGAAGCTCTGCCTCGTTGTAAGTATTATAACCCCCCCCCCCCCCCGTTACGTATTAGTGACATTGCCCGATTGATCTAGTGCTCCGTAACGCTGTCAAGGCTCTGCCTGACTCAGTCGTTGGAGTTCTGTCTCGGGGAGGGTATATCTACTGTAAATTTGGGTTACTATACTAACGCGTGTGCATTGTTTAAATTAATAGATTATAACTAGGAAGTCACAAGGAAATACCTAAAATAGCAATGTGAGTTAATCCTTCTTTTCATAAATTGTTTTTACAAAACCTCAATTGTTTTAAATTATAATTAACAGTGATTGAGTATTTGTATTCTACAATTATCGTCAGTATGTTGGGGTTTTGTATACAAAATTTGTTACTACACTATGAGTAGTAACATTACCACAAGTCAGGATTGGCAGTACCGTGGGTGGCAATTAAAGTAGAGATATAAACAAATGTAATTGCTGGATACCCTCAATGCTGTAAAATGATAAAACTGTTTTGATTAAATTGGGATTCACTTACCAGTATTTTTTGCTGATAAAATGTTTTAAACACGTGTTTCAGGTAACTTAGTATGAAGCCAATAAAAGCCACCTGGAGAGCACTGAAGGCTAAGAAAAATGGCTATAGAAGTTACCTAATTAAAAAGGAGAATTGTTTTCAATAAATAGGGTTATTCCCTATAAATATATTACAATTGAAAATCGGGTTTTGTCCCACTTTCTTATTAAAAATGTATTATTAGCAAAACTTGGGTTTTATCCCATTTATCTATTTTAAACATTTTGGTGTTTAACTCTGATAAAAATATTTCCTAACCACGGTCCTGATGAAAATTTCCGTTGCGAAATTAATAAACACCAATACCATCTGACTGGCTCACGGCTTCTGCCCCCGGGGAGGGGTCGAGGTCTATGACACTTGTATTCGTCTTTCATTTTCAAGCATTGTAATCCGATACTTGAATCATAGTAAAATTCGACCTTTTTATACATTGTGTTATACATTGATCATGCATACTTGTTATACATTTGTTACATAATCGTTATTCATGCAAAATTTAATACATGTTATACGCGAATTCACACTTGTTAGGCATACAAAATATGTTTATACAATACATTATTTATACATTTTACATATACATTGCACTTACACATTTAAAACACTTAAAACCGGCTAAAATACGCGAAAACAACGAACTTACATCTTCGAGCAAAAGGACTGAACCCTTCGCACGAAAGGGCCATACCCTTTACGCGAAAAGAACAACCATTCGTTCGAAGCCCCCATTCTCCCGGAGCGCTTTCGTCCCAAAGCCCATTCGCCCAAAGCTCACTCATTCCAAGGCCCATTTCAGTCTATAAATACGAACCCTCACCCTCATTTCTCACCTTCCATACTCCGAATTTCTCTCCCAACTTACTGAAATCGAGCATTTCGAGCAGAACACTTCTAGAAACTTCTAAGTGAGTTCAAAGCTCGCTAACATCATCTTTAATATAATTTTTCTTCTACCTTTCTACTATTTTCTTCATCTTTCAGCTTATCTATCCTCTTGGGAGTATTTATAGACTTTCCATGGTAGTCTGAACAATGAAACTCACCATTTTTGAGGTTTAAGCTTAAGATCGAAGCTTACTTTTTCAAACTTTTTATAAACAACTATCCAAACTTGGAAGAATCATAAACCCACCGATGGAAGCTTACTTTTTCAAGTTAAGTATATAACTGTGGGTTAGTGTTGAGGTTGATTCCAGCCAAGAAGATGAGTTGTTCAAACAAAACCGAACTATTTCGTCTCTAAAACAGAACCATTCGCACGAAAGGTTAGCCCTTTTGCGCGAAATGTTCTTCCCATTCGTGCGAAGGGTACTTCCCTTCCGCGCGAATGGTCTATTTCATCTCGTTCTGACATTTTTTCTAAGTGTTGATTGTTACTCAGATCCCCATTTTCAATATGGACGGTTCTGAGATAACAGAGTGTGAACCGTGGGAGCCTTGGCTTCCGATCTAGTTCCACTGCCTCACTTGAACTTGCAAACGAACACCCAAATGGTCTCCTAGACCTAGAATGAGTTAACACTGTCTAGCCTCCAACACTTGGTTCATACCTTCCATTTTGAGACGTCACACCCGGGTTGTCCTCGTTCGGCCGTTTAGTATTTTACATTCTGTCTTTACTTTCTGTTATTCATGACCAACTAGTTTCTTGTAGATGCACTATGTCTGTAGCTTTCGTATGTTTGTAGTCTATTTTGTCCTAGTTGTCGTGATTGTATAGTTTTGTATGTGTTATATATTATATCCGGGACGAAACGGAGATAACGCGTTTTGTAAAGTCCATCCGAACGGATGGAGTCCATCCTATCGGATGGACATGCTCATCCGGACAGATGATGATTTCTCCCGGATGGAGCTCGCCTATAAATAGGAGGACTTGGTTCTCATTTGTCACATGCAGTTCTGAACTCTGAGGCGAAGCTCTTGCATTTTCTCACCGGAACTTTGTACGATTTGACATATTATATGAGAATGGATGCTTTGAACTGTGTCAATGGTGTTTATCTTACTCCTACACCGCACTTGGATTCCGCACAATCGTGGTGATCGCAGATCTGACCTGAGCAAGTTCATTTGAGCTGAATTCCCGGTCCTCACATTTCTTAACTTAGTTAATGAACTTGTGCTTTGGTGAACTAATAATGAGGGTATTACCTCCATACATGACTTCTGTGATCTATATGACTACAAGACTGTTACTATACTATATAATATAACTAAATAACCCAACAACCCAACTGAACTCACAACGTGACTGTTTAATAGTTAAAACGTTCAAAACGAAGCTCTGTCCGCACAAACAGACACCATTCGCGCGAAAGGGATATCCCACTTGCGCGAAGGGTACTTGTCCATTTGTGCGAACCGTCCATTTGCCCAAATGGAGTTGTGATGTTCGGTTTCCGTTTATTTCGTTTCCACATTCCTCGTTACTGAGTCTGACGGGCAAATCGAGACCCATAAAATCACAGTAACTCAGTGTCGTAACAAGTGCCTGGATGAAATATAATTTCTGTTTTATCATACTTTTATACTTAAATACTTATTATATACTACATATTCCAAATCTAAATCACCCGTTCAAACTCCAATGACTTACACCTTCGTTTATCCCATGTAGGGTAGCCTCGGTGTTCCAAAGCTCTTGCCAACGACTCAACCACTCGCGGGTTTATCAATCGAAGAATTGCAAAACCGTGAGTATACTCGAACCCTTTTTTTCCGTTACACTTTTGGGTGCAATATGTTTACATTATTAAATTACACATTCACATTTATGCTTTGTACAAACACAAACAATCCAATCATGCATGCTTAGATACGTTATACTTAATTTGTATTCTTTGGGGCATTCTTATGTGATTTACTTGTCATTAACTTCGTACGAGCCTTCCCTTAGCACGTATAACGCTACAGGAGTAACGCACTGCACGTAGTCTTATGGTCATGTTAAGTCTTTATAACATGCGGTCGTCTGAGGATTGACTTGTATAGTTGCATGCTAGGTTTACATTAATCTAGTTAACTATGTTTGCCATGTGGATTTGTTTAAACCATTTTATCTACTTATGCTATTATTAAACTTGTGTACTCACCAGTACATTGTGCATTGAACTATACTTTAAAACATATTGCAGGTTGATAACATTGATGCTCATGGAATCTAGTAGGATTGCTTAGATACACACTTAGATTCTAGATTATGTTGTTGTATTATTGTTAAATTTTGTTGTATCGTTTCTTGAACAATGCTGTATTTCCCTTTTCAAATGTTGTACTTGGTTTTGTATGTTGTAATTGACAATTATTATCAATGTTATGAAATCGGTTTTGAATTAAATATTGTCACAATAGTGTAATGAAGTCTCGAGCAATCTTGTTTTCGTCTCACTCCGATGTTTCCGCCATCGGTTGGGGTGGTGGTTACAAGCTAGCAGCACCATTCGACAATTAATTTCGAACATGAAATACACTTAACATCGGAGATGAGAGTCACTGAAAGGGAGTGGATGGTTATTGGGAAGGATATTTCCAAGAGGAACGATGCGACATCAGTTGGTAAATTTTGAATTAGGGAGAAAAAAAGATATAGGCGAAGATGGAGGGGAAGAGGAATAACCAGGTCAAGGTGCCCGATTGCTTTTAGTTCCACCGCAAATTGATAATCATCGGTTGGTTATTTGTTTAAACCATTTTATCTACTTATGCTATTATTAAACTTGTGTACTCACCAGTACATTGTGCATTGAACTATACTTTAAAACATATTGCAGGTTGATGACATTGATGCTCATGGAATCTAGTAGGATTGCTTAGATACACACTTAGATTCTAGATTATGTTGTTGTATTATTGTTAAATTTTGTTGTATCGTTTCTTGAACAATGCTGTATTTCCCTTTTCAAATGTTGTACTTGGTTTTGTATGTTGTAATTGACAATTATTATCAGTGTTATGAAATCGGTTTTGAATTAAATATTGTCACAATAGTGTAATGAAGTCTCGAGCAATCTTGTTTTCGTCTCACTCCGATGTTTCCGCCATCGGTTGGGGTGGTGGTTACAAGCTAGCAGCACCATTCGACAATTAATTTCGAACATGAAATACACTTAACAACGGAGATGAGAGTCACTGAAAGGGAGTGGATGGTTATTGGGAAGGATATTTCCAAGAGGAACGATGCGACATCAGTTGGTAAATTTTGAATTAGGGAGAAAAAAGATATAGGCGAAGATGGAGGGGAAGAGGAATAACCAGGTCAAGGTGCCCGATTGCTTTTAGTTCCAACGCAAATTGATAATCATCGGTTGGTTTTTGGACGTGGTGGCGTGGTGGTTATGAAGTGGTGGTGTGGTGGTTGTTGGTGGTTTTTACAGTGGTTTGGTGACAGTGATGGAGGTTGGTGGTCATTGGTGGCGATGGAGGTTTGTTGGTGATTTTGAGAGTGGTGGTGGCGATGGAGGTTTCGTGGTGAGGTTAAGAGTGGTGGTTGTTTGTGGTTAAGAGGAGTATTTGTTTTATAATGATATACATATATCTTTTATTACTTTTGTGAATTTATTTTTGTTTTAATTTTTAAATATTTTTTAATAAATGCGTAAAAGACTAAACTACCCTTGTGTGATGTGATTTAACAAAAAAATCTTACTAGGTTAAGGCCAAAGGACATAACGTTTAGGTTTTTGAAACTTTGAGTACAAAATTTGTCATTTTGAAGACAAAGGACACCGCCTGTAAAAGTGTATAAAGATAAAGAACAATCTTTGCTATTCACTCGAAAAAAAATAGTATTACACATGTCCAACACGACGAGAAACCTAAACCCGCCAACCCCCAACCCCAGAAACCCAAACCCCCACACTCACCCCCCAAAATCCTAAACACGCCCCTCACTCCCCCCCCCCCAAAAAAAAGTATTGCATATGTGCAATAATATAATAGTTGTATTGAAAAAAGTATGACACGTTAAATCTTTATTTTATGTTGAAAAATTTCCTCGAATATACTCAAACGAAAGAAAAAAAAATTTGTGATCTTATGGTGCAATTTTTTTTAAACAATAATAACATAGAGAAGATAGAAATATTTGAAAAGTTACCTTTAGTCGAATTCTCGTACAATAACAGTTATCATTCCAGCATTCAAATGGCACCATTTGAGACATTATACGGAAGAAAATGTTGATCGCCTATTGTATGGCACGAGATCGGAGACTCGCAAATAACCGGTCCTGAGCTGCTGCAAGAAACGACATACAAAATCCTCCAAATTCGAGACAATCTGCTGAAAGCTCGGAGTCATCAGAAAAGTTATGCCGATAGACGACGCAAGCCCCTTGAATTTGACGTTGGCGATCACGTACTCCTAAAGGTATCACCTTGGAAGGGTGTGGTCAGATTCGGCAAGAAAGGGAAACTCGAGCCTCGATATGTTGGACCCTTTAAGATTCTAAATATATATAATAGATGATAAAAAGATCCTAAATACGAAAAAATATATATAAAATGATTGTTTATTAGGAGTTCTGAAAGTTCTGCAATTATTTAGAGTTCTGAAATGAACCCAACCCTTTATATATATATATATATATATATATAGGATAGGAGTTGGTCAGAAAGTCCAAATTTCCTAAAAAGTGTAAAAAGTCATAAAACACCATAATGTCAACCATAAAACACACCAATAACCCACAAATAATATGATGAAGATTACTAAAATATCATGTATGTGGGTTTTATGTTGTGTTTTAGATGTCAAGGCTCTGATTGTGGAATGACAAATATTATTGTGTTTTATGTTGTTTAGCATTGTGTGTTTTATATTCATAGTTCTACGATGGTGTGTTTGAAGTTTTTATGGACTATTAGAGTTTGAATATGGTGTTTTAGTAATATTCATTCTATTATTTGTGAGTTTTAGGTGTGTTTTATGCCTGAAATTATTGTGTTTTATGACTTTTTACACTTTTTAGGAAAAACACACTTTCCGTAGGATCCCCACTCTATATATATATATATATATATATATATATATATATATATATATATATATATATATATATATATATATATATATATATATATATATATATATATATATATATATATATACATAGGCTAATTATAAGGAGAAAACCCACTCCAGTTGACTAAACCCAAGAAACCCACATGTGTGGCTAGGATTCAGCCACATCACTTGTACACAAAGATAAAGTCAAGGGTAAATTTGGCATTTTACCCATTGACTGAAAGGTGTACAGGGGCCTTTTCAACTCTCTCACTTTTGCATTAAATGCATGTATTTCTTTTAGTTATTTTTTCATTTTCAATTTCCCTTTTTAAAAGATTGAATCTCAGCTACATATCATAAAAACCCAAAATAACATAAAAGAAACAGACGTTGTAAAAATCTAGAGATGCTTAGAGAGAGAAATATTAGAGAGAGAAGATCAGAGAGAGAGAGAGAGAGAGAGAGGCAATGAAGATCGAAAAGAGAGAGACCTCATGCTTTTTCACCTCAATTTCTTCTTTAGATCTAATAGCATTTTATCAAATACCATGATTGTATCAACAAAATCTCAACAAAACGGTGTCGAGGTGGTCAATGTTTCGGTTCAAATAGCGGAGTCCAAGCCGGTTCGAGTGGTGGAGGTGACGGTGGTTGTGGTTGACACTTGGATCACATGGTGGCTTGGTTCCATGGCTACATATAAACATCAAAAGAATCATCATCCAGATGCTCCGGTTGAAGATGCTCCGGAAAGATGCTACCAGATCTAAAAGATGCTCAAGATCTGGCTGAAGATGTTCAATGTTTCAGATGATGTTTCAGATGACGTGTTCAAGATCTAAAAGATCCTCAAGATCCATAAGTATGTTTGTTTTCAGTTTTTTTTTTCAGATTTGCAATTTTTTGTGTTTTGTAGATCTTTGTTTTTTTAGATCTACAATTTTTTTTTTAATTTTTTGTTCAGGAAGATGAATGTTTTTAATTTCTTATTTTCTGGATATGGTGTTTTTTTATTACCGATTTTATCAACTTTTTGTGTAAATATTTGTTTTCAGATTTGAAAAATGGAAACAATTTGATTTTAAGTTCTTATGTATTGGATTAAAATGTAAGTTACCTTCTTGTTTATTGTTATGATGATTGAATCTAAAAAAAATATGTTGTTATTGGATTCTTGTTAATGAAGTTATATTTTTTATATAAATTTTGTAACATTGCTAGTTACATTACTTATGTTGAAGATGATTCAAAAGATGTTTGATGTTGAACATAGTTACGAAATGTAACAATCAAAGAAAAATGCATTTTACATTTTTTCGTTTTACATAAATAATGCACATTACTGAACATAAAGTGCATTGTTATACTTTTTTAGACTGTTTGTAAACATAAAGTGTGTTGTTACATTTTTTCCCAGATTATTGTAAAAACAAAGTGACTGTTATAGAAACAAAATGTGTTGTTACATTTTTTTGTGTTAGAAATGTAACAATCAATCAAAGCAAAAATGTCTGTTACATTTTTTTGTGTTACAGAAATAATGTCCGTTACAGAAAATAAAGTGTATTTGATCATGTAAAAAATTATATGTTACGTTTCTATGTAATCTTTTATGTTACAGAAATAAAGTGTGTTATTACAAATGTGGCATAAATTGATAATTAAAAAATGCATGTTACATTTTTTCGTGTTACATAAATAATGCACTTACTGAAAATAACTGTTGTAAAAATAAAGTGTGTTGTTACATTTTTTTTTGTGTGTTAGAAATGTAACAATCAATCAAAACAAAAATGCCTGTTACATTTTTTTGTGTTACAGAAATAACGTCCGTTACAGAAAATAAAATGCATTTGATCATGTAAAAATTATATATTACGTTTCTATGTAATATTTTATGTTACAGAAATAAAGTGTGTTATTATAAATGTGGCATAAATTGATAATTAAAAAATGTATGTTGAAAATTTGTATGTTACATTTTTTTTGGACATATATATTATGTAATCTGAAATTTGTAACATTTAAAAAAAAACTACTCAGTGTTTTTTTGTGTTTCTTTTTTAAAAATGTTCAAATATTTGTATATTACATTTCCTATTTTTTTAGAAAGGTTTTTATGTAACACAACGTAACTGGGTTTTAGCAATGTAACAAATCCTATAAACATATATGTTTTGCTAGTTACATATTTAACAATTCTAAAAAAACAAATTATTTGATGTATGTAACATTTATTTTTGAAGTTACAGATAAAATCATGTAAATTAAAGGTTGCATACATTTAGTAACTAAAATTTATATATATCATATATGTCTTACGTTTTCTAATATATAATAAAATGTTTTTTAAGGGTTAATATGAGAATGAAAGAGAAATAAAATGTGGATGTGAGAGGAATATGAGAGAGACTTTTGTGAGTTTCAAGATATCACAGGAAGAGAGAGAAAGTTTGACTTTATTTTGGCTTTATGTATTTTTTGTTTGTTTAAGTACACAAAGCCACATATAATGTTCAAATATTTGTATATTACATTTCCTATTTTTTTTAGAAAGGTTTTTATGTAACACAACGTAACTGGGTTTTAGCAATGTAACAAATCCTATAAACATATATGTTTTGCTAGTTACATATTTAACAATTCTAAAAAAACAAATTATTTGATGTATGTAACATTTATTTTTGAAGTTACAGATAAAATCATGTAAATTAAAGGTTGCATACATTTAGTAACTAAAATTTATATATATCATATATGTCTTACGTTTTCTAATATATAATAAAATGTTTTTTAAGGGTTAATATGAGAATGAAAGAGAAATAAAATGTGGATGTGAGAGGAATATGAGAGAGACTTTTGTGAGTTTCAAGATATCACAGGAAGAGAGAGAAAGTTTGACTTTATTTTGGCTTTATGTATTTTTTGTTTGTTTAAGTACACAAAGCCACATATAATATTCATTATATCTTCAAGATATTTGTAAGTTTCAATGTTTTATTCTGACAACTTTTTTTTGTATTAATTAGTCATCATCATTACACTTTTTTCAAAAGAATCAAACGTTGTCGTCCATGTCGAAAATGCCCTTGTATGTACTTATTGTTATTATTTTAGTAAAAGTGTGATTACTTTTTCTGCAAATGAATCACAGCCATTCATCTTGTTTAATCAATGGTTGTTATTGGGTTTTCAGGGTTTCATCAACTCAAGTGGGTTTTCGATTTATCCTTGCCCTATATATATATATATATATATATATATATATATATATATATATATATATATATATATATATATAGGAAAAGTGTAAAATACAATACGGCTTAACGTACATCACGTATGACAACGTGCGTGATTATGTGTATAACGTGTGTGATTAACGTTTTCATCATGCGTGATTAATTTTTTCCAACATGCGTGATTTGGGTATTTTAGTTTATAACGTGCGTGATTTTCAAATGAACGTGCGTATTATCTGTCGTACGTGATGTACGTTAAGCCGTATTGTACGTTAACATGCCTATATATATGTGTGTATATATATATATTCAATTTTGTCCCCCCCCCCTTCATTAAAACTCCCATTCACTTCATTACTGAGGAGTTTTCGAGTTTTCTTACTATCTGTGAGTTTTTAATTGAACCATCCCCTATATTGTATATAATATATAATTTATTTTCTTTTAATTATTTAAATATTATTTTAAAATAAATAAGTAAAAAGACCAAATTACACTTCATTTAACATTTAAAATTAACTAGGTTGGGCTCAAAGGATATACTATGCAAGATTTTGAAACAATAAGTACAAAACTCGTCAATTTTAAAGACAAAGGACACCGCTTGAAATTTGGTATGTAGATAAAGGACAAAACTTGCAATTCGCTCTGTGTGGAATATATGTATTATGTGGTGAAATATTACAGGGGCTAGTTTTATTGTAGTGAGATAATTTAAGAAATAACATTAAGTGTTAGAAGGTAGGGTGTTCACGGTTCGGTTTCAAATCATAAAACCGTCCAATCCGGTAATCAGCTTGGTTTTGCAGTCGGTTTTCATCCCTAACGTCCAGTCGGTCTGTTTCATAATGTCACACCCCAACCGATGGCGGAATCATCGGGGCGTGGCACTGAGCGAAACAGACTGTTCATGAGACTCCACAACAACTATTAATGATAATATTTTTAAGGTTCAATATCCCATACTATTAAACAAATAAAGCATAACAGTCATTACAAATATTTAGTCTCAAACACAAGTTCCATTCTGACAACTCAGATTTTATTTGGGTGGGTTTCTAGACTTCTAACTTGTTTGCAGCACAACTCCAATCAACCTGTCACATACGTTAAAATAAAAGTCAATACATAAAGTAATGGTGATTACACAAGTTTGCATAGATAATAGTATGAAAAGCGTTTACGCATAACCAGCATGTAACACGTAACGGGCGAAGCATGTAACTGCCAACAATGGTACAACCTAACCACGAGACTGCGTTGTAGAGTATGTGCGACACATGTTCACCAGAGCGAACACGTGAAGTAGAGTAATATGATCCCAAGCAACCTCTGTCACACAGGTACTGAGTCCAAACTATAGTACTATCGTTGCTAGAGGTGGTCCAGTGTAACACTGTATAAGCATAGTAACAAGCATTCAACAAATCACGTATAGCATGCGGGAGCAGTTTGCATTTATAAAGTGTTTTGCGTTGTGTGTTGTGTTTTGATAGAGAACGTATGTGATGTGTGTAAAATGCAACATATAAATTACATCAAATGAGGCATAAAACTAACCCTTTTTTAGTACTAATGTTGGAAAAAATGTGCTTTTGTCTACCTTTTGTATTTTCAGGATTATATGAGCGCAAATGGACAAAAGAAGCAAAAATACAGCTAAATCTAACATAAATACAAGAAAAGGAATAAACGTGGCATGCCCGACTCCTCGACAACATCTTCCCAAGCAAAAACAAGAGAATAGAAGGCTGAATACACCCCGTGCCCAGCGGACACGGGGGCGTGCCCAAGTGTCTGCAGAAAAGACAAAGTTGTAGAAGCTTCTATTTCCCAACACGGGGGTGTGCCCAGCTCAACACGGCCGTGGTCAACGCTAAGATTCGCTGAATCCAAGCAAATCTTGATAGTACAGATACGCTTCTGCACACGGGGTCGTGCCCAGCGGACACGGGGGCGTGGTCAACTAATGCAGACAAACTGCAATTAATGAAGAAAGAAAAAGTGGATGGACACGGCGCCGTGCCCAATGGACACGGGGTCGGGTCCGGGCTTCTGTGCAGGCTATAAATAGAGGTGCTTGGTTCACTTCAAAAGCATCCCTTGGCAAACCACCTCTCTCCCACTTCACCCACACTCCACCACCATCACAACACCCACATCCACCACCATCATCCATCATAGAGTGTGTGTAGTAGTGTCGGGATCCAAGATTGATAGTAAGAGTTCTTGACAATCAAAGGCCATGTTTGCCTAAGTCTCTTACATCACTTGGTGAAGACAAGCATTTAGTGTAATACTTTTGTTTTTTTTAATCTTTTCGCACTTTTTATTTGGTTTTGTATTAATGAATTTAATAACTAGTTTCTTATGATGAAGGTGAAACTTCCTTATCATTTGTCCGTGGTGTCTTGGCGTTATTTTACTGTCTATATAAAATAAAAGATTTACACCATTCATATCTCTACGGTCTATATAGAGATATGTTGGCTACCTGGTCGGGGGTTAAGGGAATGGTTTGGTAAGTTTCTTGCCTTGTTTAGTGTATAGATCCTGCAAGGACCTGGGTCAAGCTTACTAGGACCTCCTTCAATACCCACTCGTATTGGATGGCGGGGGTGCGAATGGCTTGATCCCCTCATATGTAAACTACTATTCATACATTAACCCAGCTATTTGGGATTGTATCCCTACTGACTCAAACCACTTAGCCGAGGGTAACGTCACCTTCAAAAGAGGGGCCTACCACATTACGCATTAATAACTTTGATTAATTATCTTTCAATAATCCAACCCTTTAGGATTGTATCCTTGCTGACTCAAACTACTGGGTTGAGGGTAACGTCACCTTCAAAAGAGGGGCCTACTACTATAACTAAGATAATCTCTTAAAAAGTGCAAAAGTGCGGAAAACATCAAAGGTTACACTTAAGGCAAGTCGAATCCAAGTGATTCATCTTGTCTATCTGTTTTATTTTATTTTTATTTTCAGCATTTTTAGTTTTTAATTTCAAACTTTAAAACCTTTTTCTAAACTTTTGATTTGATTAGACGTTGAGGATAAACCGGTATTAAAAGCTCTTGTGTCCTTGGATGACCTTGGTATCTTACCAACGCTATACTACGCTCATGATGGGTGCACTTGCCCATATGTGTGTTTAGTGTTAGTAGAATATCGTGTTTTATAAATTTAAAACTTGACTAAAGTGTTAAAAACGGCTAAAAATATACATAAAAATATATCACGCACTACGCACATCAAGTTTTTGGCGCCGTTGCCGGGGACACAAGGATTTTAAGAAAGTTAGGAATCAACGGCCTAATCGTTTTTCTTTTTTTTTTCTTTTTTAGGATTTTTTTTTTTAATTTTTCAGCTTCTGCAGAGCTCAGCACGGGCCGTGCCCGCTGAACACGCCCCGTGCCCAATCTTTGGTACAGGCAATCCTGTTTTAAGTCAGAGAGTAGCTGAACACGGGGTCGTGCCCAATAAACACGCCCCGTGCCCATGTATCAGCTACTGATAACAGAACCATAAGATCCCGACGGTTGGTAATCTCTGACACAGCCATGAGCGATACTGATTTTTTTTACTTCCGCTCCTCTTATGGTACGTGGTGTCAAATATGTGGTGGAACTCATGAAGATTTAAAATGTTATTTTTTAAATTACACTCCCCACTATATAGACCCATTGTTTTCCTGTAGCCTTAAGAGGGGAGAAAGTAAAAATAATCCCTATCTCTCCCTCGAATGCTCTCAATCGTCCCTTCTAGATGAAATGCTTCTTGAAGAATTATTTCAGATGGAAGATCTAATTCTTAATTGGATAAAAGAGCTTGAGATGGACATAACTAATTCATCTCAAGACAACACCCAAGAAGAATTATTGAGATCGCATTCGGATAAAAACAACATCGTCACTCCCGAAATCACCTCTAACTCTTACGAAGACTTGAGCGATAGTCGTCCCTGTGTCGATTGTGCCGTGAAGGACTCCTCATCGACTTCCGTCGATGCATACATAGACCTGAGTGATTCAACATACACCTTCTTTAACGAGAGCCCGGATAAGGGTTGGACTTGTCCACCTACATTTAGCATAGGAATCACCCTTTCTGATAACCTCTTGCGTTCTCGTCTTAAACTAGGGCAATTAAGGTATCTCAGGCACTTCGGTGTTGTTCCGTCCAGTAAGGAACCGCCTGATCCGGATAAATTCCTTAAAAATAGGCAAAACTTCATAAACAGCTTCTAGACACGGGGTCATGTCCAGGCCAGCACGCCCCCGTGTCCACCAAAAGATTCTCGTCTGACTTTCGGTCAGAATACGGACAAAAAGTGTCAGAATCTTGTCTGCACACGGGGCCGTGTCCAGCCGACAAGGGGCCGTGTCCAGCGTGCTATCGTTTTCTATAAATGCAGCGAGATTCCTGCACCTTTGGACCATTCCAAAGACAGAGATTTGGTGGGATCTTCACAAATACCATACTAGGTATATTCTAAAGAAGGTTCTCAACAACCATCTTGTCTTTTCTACTTTTTTCCATTGCCTTCTTCTTCATTTTTCCCTCAACACCTCCATTAGAACTTGAAATCACCATGGTTTCAAGCTTTATTGTGATATTTGTCAGATTTTTATTCAAGGAATCTTGTTAAAAATAAGTTTTACAACACTGTTTTAAGTTATTTCTGCTTAAAAATGCTTTAAAAGTCAGAAAAATAATTTAAAGCTCCAAGATTCCTTGTTCCAAAAATCTGCAGAGAGGTGAACACGGGGCCGTGCTCAGTGAGCATGGGGCCGTGTCCGAGGTACTGTTGCACTAAAATGAACTCTTTTCGGTTTGTTTTCTTAGAATGGCGAGCAGAAACAGCGGAACATCTTCATCACACTCCAGGAACAACCGTCAAGGGAGAAGGTCATCGGTAGAAGACTCCCTCGTTAACTATGTATATGCCTTGAGAGAGGCCATAGATGAAATGACGGGGGTTGAGGAAGCTCTGGTCGACCGTATCAATCATTTATCACTAGGTCTAGAAGGATGTCTTAGAGAGGTCAACCTTTTGCACCAAAGGTTGAATATCCTCGCTTTTCCTCCTTTGGTACCAATCATTACACAAAGGGCATAGAATGTGGTACCGGAAGTTATCATACCGGCCGAGTGGTACGCCATGCACATGGAACCCCCTCGAGACATACTACATGGGGTCCCGGTTGCCGTCCCTCCTCCACCACAAGATGTTGTGGAAAATGAGCCCGCCTTCTTCCCCCCGAGAGAAATAGAGGAGTGGCTCAACGACATCTAGGGGACACCTCTCGGTTCCGAGTTCTACAACGCCTTTAAAATACCGGGAAGCTATTTCCGGGCTTTTGTTATTCCTACAATAAGGGTAGAACTCCTTAGGATGATTTCATATATCACTTGACCTATCTATCTTAGGAACTTTCTTTTTAGCTTTCTAGTTTTCTTTATTTTTCTAGGACCATATGTAACTCTCTCTTTAATGAATGATGGTTTTCAAATTATTTGGTGTTTGGATGATGTTGTAATGGATAAAACACACTCGGGATGGTGAAGGATACTAAGGGAGACTTGAACCAACACCCCATGCACAAAAACAGAGCCTCCCGACAATTTTTCTTCATTACAGCAAGTTCAGCACGGGTCTTGCTCAGCCAACACGCCCGTGCTCAAGGGTCTGCAGAAAAACGCCCAGTTCAGGTAATTGGACATGGGGCATGTTCCTTGAACACGCTCCCATGCTCAGCCTTCTGCTGCTTTCTGTTACTGGCGATCTGAACATGGGGCCGTGCCCGAAAACCACGGCTCGTGTCCAGATGCCCAGTAACATAAATTTTGTTTTTAACACACCTTTTTACAAATTCAATCAACCTAAAAACTTATTTTTGAGACACATTGAGGACAATGTGTAATTTAAGTGTGGGGAGATGCTAAAACCTTGAATTTTGCAAGTCCTAATTACAAGCCTTACACAAAACTCTATTGGAACCGCTAAACACCCTTTTTTTTTCAAAAACTTTTCATTTTTTTTACTTGTCTTGGTTTAAATTGGGAATAACACGTTCTAAAAAGGTTATATTTTTATGAATTTACAACCGATAGCATCGTGATAAAAAGAACCAACATAAGAAAATTATGAAACGGCATGACAAATCTAGTTAAAATTTGATTATATATACTTGATCACATTAAAAAACCCATTCCCACAAAAAGTGAATTTTGAGCCTTTATTGAGCATATAAATACACATCTTTAAACTAAATGCTCATTTTTCGTTTCTTGTGTGAATAGCCGCTTGGTTTCTGTCACGGCTCCCCGACCCACCCTGGACGGAGTCGGGGCCGCGAGGCAGTTCCCGTGGTACCTGTGGTATTTATGTGACAGCGGAAGTCTTTTATTACAGGATCTTTTCACCGTAAAAAGCTCGTTTAATATATTACACAAAGTTTAAAGGGATAAATCCCATAATTTACAATAAGTTGATTTCACACAGAAATCTTTATTTTCCAAAACATGTTTTATTGATTTATTCATACTGAGCCACTTCTCTGAGCTTAATAGTGCTTTACTGCACTTTTTCCTGGATCACACAGATCACCTGAAACATGTTTGAAAAAGGTTTTGTCAGCTGGGAAATACTGAGTGAATCATTCAGTTTTCTAAAACGACCCGTTAGTTATAAATTACAGTATTAAGGGGAATTACAATGTTTTTATCAACCAATTATCAAGAATGGGTATTTGTCACTCGACCGGATCTGTGACTGTGGTCATATCACTATTGGGTCCCGTCGCCCCAATAGAGACGATTCACTCACCTAGAGTGATAAAATTAGTAATGTGCACAATACCCCACATACCAGCTGTAATTTGGTGATTACAAAGACTTAATCCCTGTAATTATAACCTTTGAAAATAACTTGGAGTTTTGTAATACTTAGGGGCTGTTTGGTAGCATCTGAATGATATTAAGAGGCTACCTCTTAATGAAATCATTTAAGAGTTTAACAAAGATAATGTACAAGAATGTGACATGTGATGGTTTACCATTCAGATGTTACCTCTTATCCAGTCAGACATAAGGTTACCTCTTATTCATTTAGACATAAGGGCCGCAAATGATTTCATTAAGAGACAACCTCTGAATGGATTAAGAGGCTACCAAACAGCCCTTTACTCATAAACTGTGAGAAAACAGTTTAAAAAGAAGAATGACTCACATTGCAGATTTACGAGCAAATAGACAAGCCTACTGATTAGCCTTGATTACACCTAGTTTAACACAATGCACACACAGGCAGGTTAGTAACTAATACAGCAGTTACGTCAATTCACGAGATTAAACCCTCACAACGATTAATCAGTGCAATACTCGATAATTCAATCGGATTCACAACGAATAACAGAGCATAGTCCGAATTCGAACAGCACTCAAATATTCAAGTCGAAATCACGACGAATAATCAAAGTACAAGCTCAATTGAGCAGCACCCGGACTACCGTTGGATAGTTATAATCGATCGGACGTTGAATCGTAATAGCGATCGAGTTATTACCCTGATTGTGGCAGCGTCTCGTGATCGTGTGTGTGTGATTTGGACTGTAATTACTCTAACTCGACGTACACAGACTGTTTATACGTCGTTCTAACATCGAAATTCTAATGCCAAGGTCGGCTATTTATAGCAGAAATTTCGACATGCTTACGGACCGTATACCCTGAGCCTTACGGTACGTAAGGGAACCCGGTTTGCTTACGGTCCGTAAGGACCAACCCTTACGGTCCGTAAAGGGTTCAGCCTACTTCCTAGCCTAGCTGAGTTCGGGTCTTAGCTTTGGTGACTCAAAAATTCAACCAATCAACATTTAGCAACAGTTTAATTTAGATAATTATCAATTAGGGTTTGCCCCCCTCGAGTTTTAGGGGCCCTGATCCTGATTCCGATTATTCCGGAAATTTCAGGGTTTATGCCAAATTACTTGGGTGTCTTAATTAGGGTTTTCTTATTGGATAATTATTATCCTAATTACGGGTTTTATTGACAGTTGTTACATCCTCCCCACCTTAAGAAAAATCTCGTCCTCGAGATTTACTAGAAGAGATGTGGATATTTTCGCTTCATTTCTGATTCCAGCTCCCAAGTGTATTCTGGTCCTCTCTTTGAATTCCACTTGACTTTGACCAATACCAGTCTTTTATGCTTGAGGAATTTGACTTTTCGATCTTCAATTTTATAACAACCCTCGATAAAACCGACATCCTCATAATATTTCCGACACCCTAATATATTTTAAATATATCAATATGTCTTTATATGCACCCCGTATGTGAAAACCGAGCCCAAAAATACAAAATAACATATAATATAAATAAAAACAATAAAAATTAAGTTGAGGCGGGCCGCATGGGGCCTCACCTCAACTTAACGCGAGCCGCGCGAGGATATAGCCAGACTTCGCCAAAGCCATAAGTTAAGGCGGGCCGCGTACAAGATTGCTTAAATCCATGCGGGCCGCGAGCGTCCTGAATTGTGGCGCAGCCTTGGGCCGCCACGTGGCCCAACACGCGTTGAACCTAGGTGGTGACCCGGATCAGCTAGCCTAGACCCCTATGCCATGCGGGCCGCGTAAGGCCTGGCCTTAACTTCACGCGGGCCGCGAGGATGTCCGATTTCAGCACTATAAATAGAAGGCAACGGGCCTTCAGTCCGTTCGCTCAACTTCTTTCTTTCTTTCTTAATTTTCTGAATAGTATACACTATACCCGGGCATTATACCCCCTAAAATAGCGAGATTCTGCTACGATGTAAGTATTATAACCCCTGGAGACGTATTAGATACGCTGCCCGATTGATCTAGGGTTCCGTAACGGCTGTCGTGGTTCTGCCCGACGTAGTCGTTGGAATGCCGTCTCGGGGAGGGTATTACTAATGTTAAAATGGGTTATTATACTAACACACATGCATTTGTGTAATTTATAGATTATCTCCAGGAAACCCTTACGAAAAACCTAAAACAGCAATGTGAGTTGATTCACTTTTTGTAAACCTTTTTGTTTACTGTTTTTACAAAACCTCACTTAATTAAATATATACAAAGCAGTTATTGAGTATTTGTAAAGAATACAATTATAGTGGGTATGTTGGGGTTTTGTATACAAAATTGGTTACTGGCGTGGTAACATCCCATATGTTGAGTATGACCGTACCACTGATGTTAATTGTGATGTCTTGGATACAAATGTAATTGCGGATGTGCCCTCAATACTGCAAATTGGTTTTTACTTAAACTTGATTAAACTGGGAATCACTCACCAGTATTTCCCACTGACAAAATGTTTTTAAATCGCGTTTCAGGTAACAAAATGTGAAAGCCAAATAGAAGCCAGCTGGACAGCACTGGAGGCTTGGAAAAGTGGCAATAAAGTTACCTAATAATAAAATGGATGTTTTTATTCAAATAAATAGGATTTATTCCTATGAAACGTGTGTATTGAAAACTTGGGTTTTACCCATATGTTTAATGTTATAAAACATGGTGGTTTACTCTGATGAAAATTTCCGCTGCCAAATTGGATAAATAAATGTGATACCACCGAAACTGGCTCACGGCCGCCCGCTCCCGGGAACTAAGGATTGGGGGCTGTGACAGAAGGTGGTATCAGAGCTATGCCACTGATTTAGCCACAGAGGTGTTCTGCTGACATCAAAATTCAAAGTGTTAGGAAATAAATTATGGAAATAAGTGTATAATTGTATTTCTTGCTATGTGTTATCTGACTATTTGTTAGTTTACAGTATGAGTGACCAAGGACCTTCTGACGCCTATCGTCAACTGTCTGGTTCGCCTAGGAGCGAAGGCACCTCCTCTTCTCAGCCTGCCCTCTCAGGGTATTTTGCTGACACAGAAGAAGGGATCTTTGTGTTTAAGGCTCAGTCTGAAGAGCCATTTCCTCAGAAAAAGAGGGGATGGTTCAGTAGGGGAGCGCACGAGCGTAGGAAAAGAATGAAAAAGTTGCAGGAACAATGAGTGTTAGCCGCAGCAAAAAGAGAAACTGATGCTTATAATCAGGATATGCTCAATAGGGGTATCGCTAATATCCATATTTTAGCAACCACTGCTGCTGACCAAACCTGGAACAAATGCTAGCACCACAACCACAAAATCCTGACCAACCCATGGAAGTAGAAGACCAGATAGAAATGCCTGATTACAACCCGGAGGAGATACCTAGGATACCTGCACCTGATCCTCTAGACCCAAACAACTACGACCCCTGGTGGGACGATGTTAGGGACTACGTGCAACAAAACCCAATACAGGAAAATGTGCCAATGCCCAACTTAGGAGCTTATCCAGGGTTAGATCCTCAAGATCCCTACAACATTAGTGATGCATACGTTAGGGAAATTTTAGAGAATCCATACCCGTACCAGGCCCCTATACCTCCATATCAGGAACCCGTACCTCAGTTTCCAAACCCAGTCCTAGAACCTGCACCCCCAATGAGTGCAGAAAATGTCCAGGAACTTAGGACTTTTGGGGAGGAAATTTTAGAAAGCAGTGATCGTATGCGACAGGTGGGAGAACGCCTCGTATGGAAATACGATGAGCGTAATATGGATTTTTGGATGAATCCATATCAGTGAAGGTGATGGTAGAAACAGTAATAATAATAATAATAATAATAAAATAATATATGTGTGTATGTGTTAGAAAAAAAAAAAACCTACGGATGCTTATTATTAGTATTGTAGCTTTACATGTCAGCCGGTATTGTAATTTAAATTTCAGTACTAGTATGTAATGATGCATACTATATAAATAGAGTAAAAGTCGCAATGCTCGACGTTTTTGATTAAACGTGCGTGTCATGTAATTGCCTATATTCAAATATTAATTGTGATATTAATATTTGGTAAATTGTTTAAAATTCAGATGGCCGACGAGGGAAATCAAGATAATCTGAATAACGATAACCAGAGTAACATTAACGTGGTTAATGAGAATCCGGACAACAATAACAATGGAAACTAAATGGATAATAGTGCCGTTCAACATATAGTGGCACAAGGAATTATAGATGCAATGCCATTTATTATTCAAACGGTTCAAGAAGCGAATAATAAAAGTAAGCATAGCAGTAAACGACCAAGTGAACTGGAAAACAGCGTGAACAATGGACCCGTACTTCAAGCGCCCATTTCCAAAAGAAGAAGAACCATGCCATATGGTTGTTCTTACAAGGAATTATGGTCCTGTAAACCAATAGAATTCTCGGGCAATGAAGGACCCATTGCAGCTCTACGCTGGATGGAGAAAACTGAGGCCGTTTTAAAAATAAGCAAATGTGCTGAAGAAGATAAGATAATGTTTGCTTCAAATCTGTTTAAAAACGCAGCCTTAGAATGGTGGAACACTATCCTCCAGTCAAGAGGAAGTGATAGGATTTATAACATGGAATGGGAGGAATTTAAGAACATGGTAGAAAGGAAATTCTGCCCTCCCAATGAAAAGGAACAAATAGCAAATAAGTTTCTGAATCTAAGAATGACCGGAGTAGACAGTAAGGGTTACACTACCACATTCTTTGAATATGCTAGGATAGTACCTACCCTTGCATCACCTGAACCGGTATTAATCTCCCGTTATATCTGGGGATTAATTGGAGAGATTAGACATGTAGTCAAGGCAGCTAGACCCCAAACCATAGAGGAAGCTGTAGAACTAGCCAATACCTTGACAGATGAGTTAATCCGTACTAGAGAAGAAGACCAGAGGAGAAACCTAACCCAAAGGCTTACTCAAGAATTCCGTTCTGGGAATTCCAATCGTAGGAATGTAGGTTCTACCTCTGCACCCTACTGCAAAGCCCGCAGAAAGAAGCATTCTGGAAGATGCTCTACTTACTGTAATTTTTGCAAGGCCCCAGGACACAAGGAAGAGAATTGCAAGAAGAAATCCAGTAATGGAATGTGTTTCAATTGTGGAGAAAAAGGTCACATTAGGACAAACTGTCCGAAATTGGCTCCACCTGCAACCAACAAAAATCCTAAAAATGCTAGAGCATTCGTGCTAACTGCAGACGAAGCTAGACTAATTCCGGACGTCATTGCTGGTACGTTTTTAGTTAATGATATTTTTGCTAAAGTATTATTTGACTCTGGTGCCAACCAAAGTTTTATTAATACTTCATTTTGCAAACTCCTAAATCAATCATTAACTAAACTACCACAAGAATGTCTAGTAGAAACAGCAAATGGAGAAACCATTAAGATTTCTGAAATCTTGCAAGGAGTGAGAATAAAAATTTTTAATCAAAAATTTATTGCAAACCTTTACCCAATGAATCTGGTAGGATTTGATGTCGTATTAGGAATGGATTGGTTAATAACCAATAAAGCCAATATCTTATGTGATCAAAAGTCAATACAGATAAAATCACCAAGAGGTGAAAAGATCACAATTAAAGGAGATAAACCATCTAGATCCACTAAATTCATCTCTGTAATGAAAACTGCAAGTTGTATAAGGAAAGGATCTATAGTGTATTTGATTTCTATAATCACTAACACTAAAGGAAAAGAGTTAAAAGACATTCCAGTAGTGTCCCAATTTTCAGACGTCTTTCCAGAAGAATTGCCAGGACTACCGCCAGACAGGGAAGTTGAATTCAGAATTCATCTGTTACTAGGAACAGCACCGATTGCCAAAGCACCTTATCGTTTGGCACCCGCTGAAATGCAGGAACTAAAGAAACAATTAGACGAATTGTTGGAGAAAGGATTTATACAGCCAAGTTCATCGCCATGGGGAGCGCCGATTTTATTTGTTAAAAAGAAGGACGGATCAATGCGTATGTGCATTGACTACCGTGAATTGAACAAAGTCACGATTAAGAATCGGTACCCACTACCGAGGATTGATGATTTGTTTGATCAACTTCAAGGAGCTCGATTTTTCTCTAAAATCGATTTAAGATCAGGATATCATCAATTAAAGGTACATGAAGAGGATATTCCTAAAACCGCATTCAGAACAAGGTATGGTCATTATGAATTTACTGTCATGCCATTTGGTTTAACCAATGCCCCAGCCGCATTTATGGACATGATGAACCGAATATGTAAGCCATATTTGGATAAATTCATAATTGTTTTCATAGATGATATTCTAATTTACTCTAAGAGTAAAGAAGAGCATGCAAAACACTTGCAATTACTTTTAAGTCTATTGAGAAAGGAAAAACTTTATGCTAAATTTTCAAAGTGTGAGTTTTGGTTAGAACAAGTACAATTCCTCGGACATTTAGTTAACCATGAAGGAATTCATGTAGATCCAACAAAGATCGAGGCAATTACCAAATGGAAAACCCCAGAGTCACCAACTGAAGTTAGAAGTTTCTTAGGATTTGCCGGTTATTATAGAAGATTTATTCGAGATTTTTCTAGAATAGCCATTCCTTTAACTAAGTTAACCTGTAAATCTGTTAAGTTTGAATGGGGACCAAAACAAGAAGAAGCCTTTAGAATCCTTAAGCAAAGATTAACCCATACACCCATACTAGCGTTACCAGAAGGAACTGAAGACTTTGTAGTCTTTTGTGATGCTTCTAAGTTAGGTTATGGATGCGTATTGATGCAACGTCAAAAGGTTATAGCTTATGCATCTAGACAGCTTAAGAGTCATGAAGGAAATTATTCGACCCATGATTTGGAATTAGGAGCCATAATTTTTGCCCTTAAGATTTGGAGACATTATCTTTATGGTAGTAAGTTTACCATATTCACGGATCATAAGAGTTTAAGATATGTCTTCGGGCAAAAAGAATTGAATATGAGACAGAGACGCTGGATGGAATTACTTAGTGATTATGATTGTGATATCCAGTATCATGCAGGAAAAGCCAATGTGGTGGCTGATGCTTTAAGTCGAAAATATCACGAAAAGCCAAAAAGGGTACGTTATCTTAAATTAAATCTACAAGTAGATTTAAACAATCAAATTAGAAAAGCACAAAAATCAGTAATCAAGGAGGATACTGAAAAATTAAAAGGAATAATTAAGGAATTAGAACAAGGAACAGATGGAATTTGGAGGTTCCATAAAAAGAGAATGTGGATACCTAAATTAGGAAATTTACGTCACCGTATATTAGAAGAAGCCCATAAGTCTAAATATACGATGCATCCAGGAAGTGATAAAATGTACCAGGATTTAAGGAAAAATTTCTGGTGGATAGGAATGAAAAAGGATGTAGCAGCTTATGTTTCTAAATGTTTAACTTGCTCACAAGTTAAAGCTGAACATCAGAAACCCTCAGGATTGTTACAACAATTAGAAATACCAGTGTGGAAATGGGAATTGATAACAATGGATTTTGTTACCAAATTGCCTAAAACAAGGAAAGGTAATGATACAATCTGGGTGATTGTAGATAGGTTAACCAAGTCAGCTCATTTCTTACCAATGAAGGAAACCTTTAGTATGGAACAATTAGCCAAATTGTATGTAAATGAAATTGTTTCATTACATGGCATTCCTTTATCAATTGTTTCTGATAGGGATAGCCGTTTTACCTCTCATTTTTGGTCAAGTTTCCAAAAAGCAATGGGAACCAGGTTAAATCTAAGCACAGCTTATCATCCTCAAACGGACGGACAAAGTGAAAGGACAATTCAGACAATGGAGGACATGCTTAGAGCTTGTGTAATTGATTTTGGAGGTAATTGGGACGAACACTTACCTTTAATAGAATTTTCTTATAATAACAGTTATCACACAAGTATCAATGCTGCACCATTCGAAGCACTTTATGGACGAAAGTGCAGAACCCCAGTCTGTTGGGCAGAAATTGGGGAAAAACAATTATCTGGACCCGAAATAGTACAAGAAACAACTGATAAAATCATTCAAGTCAAGGAACGACTGAAAACAGCACGTGATCGCCAAAAGAGCTATGCTGATAACAGACGCAAACCATTAGAATTTCAAGTGGGAGATAAAGTATTATTGAAAGTCTCTCCCTGGAAAGGAGTGCTAAGATTCATCAAAAGAGGAAAGCTAAGTCCCAGGTATATTGGACCTTTCAAAATTCTTGAAAGAATAGGACCGGTAGCCTATCAGCTACAACTGCCAGAGGAAATGGCAGGAATACATGATGTGTTTCATGTATCTAATCTCAAAAAGTGTTTAGCTGATGAATCACCCGTAGTACCTCTCAAAGATATAGAGGTTAATGAACAACTCAAATTTGTAGAGAAGCCTCTACAGATTGAAGATAGAAAAATTAAAAATCTCAAGCATAAGCGATTAGTTCTGGTCAAAGTGAAATGGGACTCCAAAAGAGGACCTGAATACACGTGGGAACTGGAATCAGAAATGCAAAAGAAATATCCACACTTGTTCCAGTAGATCTCGAGTACGAGCTCTAAAACAAGGTGGGGAGGATATAACAACCCTCGATAAAACCGACATCCTCATAATATTTCCGACACCCTAATATATTTTAAATATATCAATATGTCTTTATATGCACCCTGTATGTGAAAACCGAGCCCAAAAATACAAAAAAACATACAATATAAATAAAAACAATAAAAATTAAGTTGAGGCGGGCCGCATGGGGCCTCACCTCAACTTAACGCGGGCCGCGCGAGGATATAGCCAGACTTCGCCAAAGCCATAAGTTAAGGCGGGCCGCGTACAAGATTGCTTAAATCCATGCGGGCCGCGAGCGTCCTGAATTGTGGCGCAGCCTTGGGCCGCCACGTGGCCCAACACGCGTTGAACCTAGGTGGTGACCCGGATCAGCTAGCCTAGACCCCTATGCCATGCGGGCCGCGTAAGGCCTGGCCTTAACTTCACGCGGGCCGCGAGGATGTCCGATTTCAGCACTATAAATAGAAGGCAACGGGCCTTCAGTCCGTTCGCTCAACTTCTTTCTTTCTTTCTTAATTTTCTGAATAGTATACACTATACCCGGGCATTATACCCCCTAAAATAGCGAGATTCTGCTACGATGTAAGTATTATAACCCCTGGAGACGTATTAGATACGCTGCCCGATTGATCTAGGGTTCCGTAACGGCTGTCATGGTTCTGCCCGACGTAGTCGTTGGAATGCCGTCTCGGGGAGGGTATTACTAATGTTAAAATGGGTTATTATACTAACACACGTGCATTTGTGTAATTTATAGATTATCTCCAGGAAACCCTTACGAAAAACCTAAAACAGCAATGTGAGTTGATTCACTTTTTGTAAACCTTTTTGTTTACTGTTTTTACAAAACCTCACTTAACTAAATATATACAAAGCAGTTATTGAGTATTTGTAAAGAATACAATTATAGTGGGTATGTTGGGGTTTTGTATACAAAATTGGTTACTGGCGTGGTAACATCCCATATGTTGAGTATGACCGTACCACTGATGTTAATTGTGATGTCTTGGATATAAATGTAATTGCGGATGTGCCCTCAATACTGCAAATTGGTTTTTACTTAAACTTGATTAAACTGGGAATCACTCACCAGTATTTCCCACTGACAAAATGTTTTTAAATCGCGTTTCAGGTAACAAAATGTGAAAGCCAAATAGAAGCCAGCTGGACAGCACTGGAGGCTTGGAAAAGTGGCAATAAAGTTACCTAATAATAAAATGGATGTTTTTATTCAAATAAATAGGATTTATTCCTATGAAACGTGTGTATTGAAAACTTGGGTTTTACCCATATGTTTAATGTTATAAAACATGGTGGTTTACTCTGATTAAAATATTTCCTAACTACGGTTCTGATGAAAATTTCCGCTGCCAAATTGGATAAATAAATGTGATACCACCGAAACTGGCTCACGGCCGCCCGCTCCCGGGAACTAAGGATTGGGGGCTGTGACAAATTTCTAATGGTTTCTCTACGAATTTTAACTTTTCGTTTACCTCTACATCCTGTAGAGGGACTACCAGGGATTCGTCTGATAGACATTTCTTGAGATTGGATACATGAAATACCTCATGTACTCCGGCTAATTCTTCTGGTAGTTGTAAACGATAAGCTACTGGTCCTATTCGTTGAATCACAGGGAATGGTCCAACGTATCTTGGACTTAACTTTCCTTTCTTACCGAATCGTACTACTCCTTTCCAAGGAGAAACTTTTAAAAGTACTTTATCTCCGACTTGAAATTCTAAAGGTTTGCGACGATTATCTGCATAGCTCTTTTGACGATCTCGAGCTGTTTTCAGTCTTTCTTTGATCTGGGTTATCTTATCAGTAGTTTCTTGTACAATTTCTGGACCTGATAATTGACTTTCTCCTATTTCTGCCCAGCATACTGGAGTTCTGCATTTGCGTCCATACAGTGCTTCGAATGGAGCAGCTTCGATGCTCGAATGATAACTATTGTTATAGGAGAATTCTATTAATGGCAAATGGCTATCCCAATTACCACCAAAGTCAATTACACATGCTCGGAGCATGTCTTCTAACGTTTGGATTGTCCTTTCACTCTGTCCGTCTGTTTGTGGATGATATGCAGTACTTAGATTTAGTCGAGTTCCCATTGCCTTCTGAAAACTTTTCCAGAAATGAGAAGTAAATCGACTATCTCTATCCGATACGATGGAGAGTGGGACTCCATGTAGGGATACTACTTCGTCCACGTACAGTTGCGCTAACCTTTCCATGCTAAAGGTTTCTTTCATTGGTAAGAAATGAGCTGATTTGGTTAATCGGTCTACAATTACCCAAATTGCATCATTACCTCTTTTGGTTTTGGGTAACTTAGTAACAAAATCCATTGTTATGATTTCCCATTTCCATACCGGCATTTCTAATTGTTGAAGTAATCCTGAAGGTTTCTGGTGTTCAGCCTTAACTTGTGAACAAGTTAAACACTTGGATACGTATTCGGCTATATCCTTTTTCATTCCTATCCACCAGAAATTATTTCTTAAAGCTTGGTACATCTTATTATTCCTTGGGTGCATGGTATACTTAGATTTATGAGCTTTTTCTAAGATCTTATCTCTTAACTCTCCTTGCTTAGGTACCCAAATTCGTTTTTTATGGAATCTCCAAATTCCCTCATTTCCTTGTTCTAGTTCTTTTAGGTAACCTTTCATTCCTTCAGCATCATCTTTGATTGCTGTTTTCTGAACTTCTTTGATTTGTGTCATTAAATCTACTTGGAGATTTAATCTCAGAGCACGGACTCGTTTCTGTTTCTCATGGTATTTACAACTTAAGGCATCTGCGACTACATTTGCCTTTCCTTCGTGATATTGAATATCACAGTCGTAATCGCTCAGCATCTCCATCCATCTTCTTTGCCTCATGTTTAATTCTTTTTGCCCGAATATATACCTTAAACTTTTATGATCTGTATAGACAGTAAACTTACTTCCATACAGATAATGTCTCCAGATCTTAAGGGCAAAGATTATGGCTCCTAATTCTAGATCATGAGTCGTGTAATTCTCTTCGTGCTTTTTCAATTGCCTAGAAGCATACGCAATTACCTTCTTGCGTTGCATCAATACACATCCATAGCCTAATTTTGAAGCATCACAATATACTTCAAAGTCTTCTGTTCCTTCAGGTAAAGCTAAGATTGGTGCATTTGTCAATCTATGCTTTAAAATCTTAAAGGCTTCTTCTTGTCTAGGTCCCCATTCAAACTTAGCAGCTTTACAGGTTAACTTAGTTAAAGGTACGGCTATCTTAGAAAAATCTTTGATAAATCGTCTATAGTATCCAGCTAAGCCTAGAAAACTTCTTATCTCCATTGCTGTTTGTGGAACTTGCCATTTTGTAATTGCTTCTATCTTAGCAGGATCTACATGGATACCTTCGTGATTTACCACATGTCCTAAGAATTGTACTTCTTGCAGCCAAAATTCACATTTCAAGAATTTGGCATAAAGCCTTTCTTTTCTTAACAAAGTTAAGAGAACGTATAAATGCTCACAATGTTCTTTTTGGCTTTTGGAGTAAATAAGTATATCGTCGATGAAAACGATTACAAATTTATCCAAGTATGGTTTACAAATGCGATTCATCATGTCCATGAATGCTGCTGGGGCATTCGTTAACCCAAAGGGCATGACTGTAAACTCATAATGACCATACCTAGTTCTGAAAGCAGTTTTAGGTATGTCTTCTTCTTGTACTTTCAACTGATGGTATCCGGATCTTAAATCTATCTTTGAGAAGTACCTAGCTCCTTGTAATTGATCAAAAAGATCATCAATCCTAGGTAATGGGTATCGATTCTTAATAGTAACTTTATTCAACTCCCTATAATCGATACACATTCTCATCGATCCATCTTTCTTTTTCACAAACAACACTGGTGCACCCCAAGGGGATGAACTAGGTTGTATGAATCCTTTGCTTAATAATTCATCTAATTGCTTTTTCAATTCTAGCATTTCGGTAGGTGCTAATCTATATGGTGCTTTAGCTATTGGTGCAGTACCTGGAATTAAATGAATTCTAAATTCTACTTCTCTATCAGGTGGTAACCCAGGTAATTCTTCTGGAAAAACGTCTGGGTATTCTGACACTACCGGGATATCCTGAAGTTCTTTATCCTTAGTGTTAATGATTACTGAAATCATATACACCATTTCCTGCTTTCTCGGATAACTAGCCAATTTCATTATTGAAATGAATTTCAGTGGCTTTCGAGGTTTATCTCCAGTAATTAAAATTACTTCTCCGGAAGGGGATTGAATTTCTACAGCATTTTTATCACATAGGATTCGAGCATGGTTGGCTATCAACCAATCCATTCCTAACACTACATCGAATCCGGCTAAATTCATTGGTAACAGATTTGCAGAAAACTTATGGCCTAATAATTCTATTTTTCCTTCTTGCCAGACTTTATTTATTTACACAGAATTTCCTTCTGCGGTTTCGACTGTGAAGATTTGCCTAAGAGTGGTTAAAGGTAACTTAAGATCTTGACAAAATGAAGTATTGATAAAACTTTGGTTCGCACCAGAGTCAAATAATACTTTTGCAAATACGTTATGTACTAAGAACGTACCAGCTATCACATCTGGAATGAGTTCGGCTTCTTGAGTGGTTAGCTGGAATGCCCGCGCATTTCTCTTTGTTGCTCCTTCAGCTGGTTTGACTTGGTTGGCTACAGGTTTAGCTAATTTAGGACATTCAAATTGGAAATGACCCCTTTCTCTGCAATTATAACAAATTCTTGTTTTCTTCCTGCAGTCTTCTTCCCGATGTCCTTTTGTCTTGCAAAAATTGCAAACCATGTTGCATTGTCCATAATGCTTCTTTTTGCAAGTTTTGCAGAAGGAAGATGATGAGGATTGCCCCGTTCCTCTTTTCTTGGTATTACCCATACGAAATCCTTGGGTAATCTTTTGAGCTAATTCCTTCTTGCGATCTTCCTCTCTCGTGCGTACCAATTCATCCGTTAGGGTGTTAGCTAATTCTACAGCATCGTCAATAGTACGAGGTCTCGCAGCTTTGACGATGTTTCGGATTTCACTAATTAACCCCCAGATGTAACGGGAAATAAGTACCGGTTCTGGCGAAGCCAGTGTTGGCACTACCCTTGCGTATTCAAAGAATGTCGAAGTATAGCCTCGGCAATCTACCCCTGTCATACGGTGACTTAGGAATTTGTTTGCCATTTGGTCTTTCTCATATTCGGGACAGAATTTTCTTTCTACAAGACTCTTAAATTCTTCCCAACTCATGGCATAGGCTATCCTTCTTCCTTTTGCCTGGAGGACCGTATTCCACCATTCTAGCGCTCCTTCTTTGAACAGATTTGATGCATACAACACCTGATCCTCTTCAGCACATTTGCTTATTGCGATTACTGCTTCGGTTTTCTCTAACCAACGCAGTGTTGCAGTTGCCCCCTCGTTACCTGCAAATTCAGCGGGTTTGCAAGCAAGAAACTCTTTGTAAGTGCAACCAGACGTTGCAGCTTTTATTCTTTTTAGAAGTGGGACTTGTTGCGGATCATGATCGTTATGATTGCCGCCTCCATTTATGCTGTTACTGCCGTTATCCTCCAGAGTACATTTACTAGGATTTAATTGTTGTGGTTCGGCAGGTTTTTGAACAGCAGCCACAATTGCTGGAATAGCATGGGCTATCCCTTGGGCGATAAAGTGCTCGATATCTTGTCGAGTTATATATTGATCTTCCTGTTCTTGCTCAGATTGATTTACTTCATTAATTGGTTCATTGTTAGCGTTTTCCATCTACTAATTGGTAGGAATTATTAGTGTCTAACTTATTAATAACAAAGTTAGCACAGATGAACACATAATTTATCACAACATACAAGCATAACCGAAATTGTCGATTTCTCGACTTTCATTTTTGTTATAGTATATTGTATATGCATCCGTACACACCGTATCTTACAGAGTTTTATTGCCCATTTTACAAAGTGTTAAGTTACTTATTTACACTATTATACAATACGGCTTCCTGTGGTTTAACTGACAGTTCTAGTAACGATGTTCCCTCTCATCGTATTTCCAAGATAGTTGCTCCCCCACTTCCCTGATCCTATTGCCGGTACTTATCAGTTCTTCACCGAACTGACGGAGTTCAGCTAGGTTTTCCTTACTCATGGGAGGATTCGGGATTGGTTCTGGGTCGAATTGTGGAAGGAAACTATAAGGACTGTTGACTATGTTTTGGAATTGCCAGTCGTTTGTCCACCATTCCTCCAGTTCACCTAGTGGTCGGGTGTGGATTAAAGGTTCAGGAATAGCTGGTGCTACGTTTAAGGGAAATTGAACTGTAGCCGGGTAAGGGTACAAGTTAGTGCGGATTGGGCTTATGACCTCACAGTTTTCTAAGAGACGGTCTATTTCGTCTTGGAACGTAATTTCTTCTGGTTGTTTAGAGCTTTCGCCAATCTCTATTCCCTTTTGCTTAAGATCTATTCCTATTTCTTTTTCTGGTGGTTTCGAACTTTCTCCAGTTTCTATTTCCTTTCCCTTGCTCACGATCACAGGATTTTCTATTTTAGGGAGTCTCCTAGTGGCTGGTTTCCTACGGCGTACTTTCCTCCATCCTACGTATCTTCTCTTCTTTTTAGGTTTGGCTTTTTCCAGCGGTGGAGCTTGGAATTCCACAGGTTCTTCTATGTCAGCAACGTAACCAGTAAAGTCGTAAGAGACTTCGATAGGCACTGGATATAAATTGAGATTCTAGAAGGCTTCCGATATCTCATTCATGCTGCATAGTATATATGCAAAATAAAAATGCAATGTTAAAACTTTGGAACAAAGTTTAACAAACAAGCACTGAAGTTTTATTGCATAATTTATACAGAAGACAACAGAAATAAACACACTGGGTTTTATTTATTTACTGGATAGTGATTTTTTTCTATTAGACTCGATTACTTGGAAATTTAGAGGTTGATATTTTCTGCTACAGTAGCTAGCATATAGAGATTTGCCCATTTCCCGTCTATTTTATCTTCCCAAGGTGCACTATTACCAAATTCTTGGACTTCTGGGTTAAACCTAACTCTCTTGGTTCGGGGTTTCTTTGTCCCCTGACTCTTTTTAAGTATCGAATCCCTTTTCTCTGGGGAAAGAGGATTCTCATAGTTTGCTTTGCGGACAAAGATTCCTTCTTCTAGGTTTACTGGGTTTTTAGAAGAAGATGCAACATCTAGTTTGTGGTAGATAGCAGACAGCTTCTGCTTACCCATACTGTAACTAACAAATAATCAGTTAATAAAACATATAATCACAGAATATCAACTAGTAGAATTAAGTATTTTGTCAAATACTTAATTTAGTATTAGGCTTAATCAGCGGCTCGATCAGTGGCTCAATATTTATTAATTCTTAGCTCTGATACCACCTTTACTGTCACGGCTCCCCGACCCACCCTGGATGGAGTCGGGGCCGCGAGGCAGTTCCCGTGGTACCTGTGGTATTTATGTGACAGCGGAAGTCTTTTATTACAGGATCTTTTCACCGTAAAAAGCTCGTTTAATATATTACACAAAGTTTAAAGGGATAAATCCCATAATTTACAATAAGTTGATTTCACACAGAAATCTTTATTTTCCAAAACATGTTTTATTGATTTATTCATACTGAGCCACTTCTCTGAGCTTAATAGTGCTTTACTGCACTTTTTCCTGGATCACACAGATCACCTGAAACATGTTTGAAAAAGGTTTTGTCAGCGGGGAAATACTGAGTGAATCATTCAGTTTTCTAAAACGACCCGTTAGTTATAAATTACAGTATTAAGGGGAATTACAATGTTTTTATCAACCAATTATCAAGAATGGGTATTTGTCACTCGACCGGATCTGTGACTGTGGTCATATCACTATTGGGTCCCGTCGCCCCAATAGAGAGGATTCACTCACCTAGAGTGATAAAATTAGTAATGTGCACAATACCCCACATACTAGCTGTAATTTGGTGATTACAAAGACTTAATCCCTGTAATTATAACCTTTGAAAATAACTTGGAGTTTTGTAATACTTACTCACAAACTGTGAGAAAACAGTTTAAAAAGAAGAATGACTCACATTGCAGATTTACGAGCAAATAGACAAGCCTACTGATTAGCCTTGATTACACCTAGTTTAACACAATGCACACACAGGCAGGTTAGTAACTAATACAACAGTTACGTCAATTCACGAGATTAAACCCTCACAACGATTAATCAGTGCAATACTCGATAATTCAATCGGATTCACAACGAATAACAGAGCATAGTCTGAATTCGAACAGCACTCAAATATTCAAGTCGAAATCACGACGAATAATCAAAGTACACGCTCAATTGAGCAGCACCCGGACTACCGTTGGATAGTTATAATCGATCGGACGTTGAATCGTAATAGCGATCGAGTTATTACCCTGATTGTGGCAGCGTCTCGTGATCGTGTGTGTGTGATTTGGACTGTAATTACTCTAACTCGACGTACACAGACTGTTTATACGTCGTTCTAACATCGAAATTCTAATGCCAAGGTCGGCTATTTATAGCAGAAATTTCGACATGCTTACGGACCGTATACCCTGAGCCTTACGGTCCGTAAGGGAACCCGGTTTGCTTACGGTCCGTAAGGACCAACCCTTACGGTCCGTAAAGGGTTCAGCCTACTTCCTAGCCTAGCTGAGTTCGGGTCTTAGCTTTGGTGACTCAAAAATTCAACCAATCAACATTTAGCAACAGTTTAATTTAGATAATTATCAATTAGGGTTTGCCCCCCTCGAGTTTTAGGGGCCCTGATCCTGATTCCGATTATTCCAGAAATTTCAGGGTTTATGCCAAATTACTTGGGTGTCTTAATTAGGGTTTTCTTATTGGATAATTATTATCCTAATTACGGGTTTTATTGACAGTTGTTACAGTTTCTTACGACTCTAGAACTTGCCATGACGATGCATTCCCGGTCCTTACCAACTTAAACCCAAGTAAGTAAATGATGGAGGCATTAGGACTAACCCTTTTTCTTTCAACACCATTATTTTTCTTTTTTTTTACCACCTACCCAAAATCCCCCTAGTTAACCCCTTTGAGCCTAAAACTTTTCATTTCTAAACCCACAAAGCAAACACCATTTACCCACCAAAAACCCTTTTTCATTTTAAACCCTTTATTTTAGTAAAAAGCTCAGTCTTCATGTGACATTCCTTATAAAAAAAAAGATTGAAGTCTAGCAATAAACAGACAAGTTCCTCAAAAGAAACTTTGTTTGAAAAATGCTTCATTTGAATAAAAAGTCACAAAAATAAAAAGTTTTACGAAAACCGATGCTTTTTACGCCTTTCGCCCATTTCTACTAACCACTAACCCAAAACCACCTACCTTTAACCCAAGCCTAACCTTTCCCCAAGTCCTCTTGATATTTACAAAGGTTTATAGTTAAAAAGGAGGAGGATTCATTGCTTGGCAAGCATATGGTAGAAGTGAGTTCCATGCCGGTCTCGTGTGTTTCACAAAAATCCACCTTCGACCGAGTGTTGAGTAATCTCCCGTGAGGTATGTGAACTTGTATATAAATGGAATTTTAAAGAGGCATGTTATGCCCAAATAAGTAATTTTTCTTATGAAACATTCTAAATAAATCATAACGAATAGGATTGTAAATAACATAAAAATAAAGCCTAATAAAGATCTTGGAATCCCGACACTCTAGACAAGCCAAAAACTTCTCTTCTACCCATTCCATTTGGGTGTGTAAGCCACATTAAAAAGAGTTTTGCTTGAGGACAAGCAAAGATTAAAGTGTGGGGGTATTTGATGTGTGTAAAATGCAACATATAAATTACATCAAATGAGGCATAAAACTAACCCTTTTTAGTACTAATGTTGGAAAAAGTGTGGTTTTGTCTTCCTTTTGTATTTTCAGGATTAAATGAGCGCAAATGGACATAAGAAGCAAAAATACAACTAAATCTAACATACATACAAGAAAAGGAATAAACGTGGCATGCCCGACCCCTCGACAACATCTTCCCAAGCAAAAACAAGAGAACAGAAGGCTGAACATGCCCCGTGCCCAGCGGACACGGGGGCGGGCCCAAGTGTCTGCAGAAAAGACAAAGTTGTAGAAGCTTCTATTTCCCAACACGGGGGCGTGCCCAGCTCAACACGACCGTGGTTAACGCTAAGATTCGAAGAATTCAAGCAAATCTTGATAGTACAGATACGCTTCTGCACACGGGGTCGTGCCCAGCGGACACGGAGGCGTGGTCAACTAATGTAGACAAACTGCAATTAATGAAGAAAGAGATAGTGGATGGACACGGGGCCGTGCCCAATGGACATGAGGCCGTGTACGGGCTTCTGTGCAGGCTATAAATAGAGGTGCATGGTTCACTTCAAAAGCATCCCTTGGCAAACCACCTCTCTCCCACTTCACCCACACTCCACCACCATCACAAAACCCACATCCACCACCATCATCCATCATCCATCATAGAGTGTGTGTAGTAGTCTCGTGATCCAAGATTGATAGTAAGAGTTCTTGACAATCAAAGGCCATGTTTGCCTAAGTCTCTTACATCACTTGGTGAAGACAAGCATTTAGTGTAATACTTTTGTTTTTTTAATCTTTTCGCACTTTTTATTTGGTTTTGTATTAATGACTTTAATAATTAGTTTCTTATGATGAAGGTGAAACTTCCTTATCATTTGCCAGTGGTGTCTTGGCATTATTTTACTGTCCATATAAAATAAAAGATTTACACCATTCATATCTCTACGGTCTATATAGAGATATGTTGGCTACCTGGTCAGGGGTTAAGGGAATGGTTTGGTAAGGTTCTTTCCTTGTTCAGTGTATAGATCCTGCAAGGACCTGGGTCAAGCTTACTAGGACCTCCTTCAATACCCACTCGTATTGGATGGCGGGGGTGCGAATGGCTTGATCCCCTCATATGTAAACTACTATTAATACATTAACCCGGCTATTTGGGATTGTATCCCTGCTGACTCAAACCACTTAGCCGAGGGTAACGTCACCTTCAAAAGAGGGGCCTACCACATTACGCATTAATAACTTAATTAATTGTCTTTCAATAATCTAACCCTTTAGGATTGTATCCTTGCTGACTCAAACTACTGCGTTGAGGGTAACGTCTCCTTCAAAAGAGGGGCCTACTACTATAACAAAGATAATCTCTTAAAAAGTGCAAAAGTGCGGAAAACATCAAAGGTTACACTAAAGGGGAGTCGGGTCCAAGTGATTCATCTTGTCTATCTGTTTTATTTTATTTTTATTTTCAGCATTTTTAGTTTTTAATTTCATACTTTAAAACCTTTTTCTAAACTTTTGATTTGATTAGACGTTGAGGATAAACCGGTATTAAAAGCTCTTGTGTCCTTGGACGACCTCGGTATCTTACCAACGCTATACTACGCTCACGATGGGTGCACTTGCCCATATGTGTGTTTAGTGTTAGTAGAATATCGTGTTTTATAAATTTAAAAATGTTAAAAAGGGCTAAAAATATACATAAAAATATCACGCACGACGCACATCAGTATGTAACACCCAAAAGTGTGTTTAAATGAAAATGGGTTAGAGTATACTCACAGTGTGTGCTTAGCAAGTAAACACCATCTGGATTGGATTGAAGGGAGCGCGTTGGGTCAGCCTGTGCACGGAAACTGAAGCATAAGTCTTCCTCAGGGCTGAATGGTTGTAAACAGAATGTCGAACGGGTTAAGTGTTCAACAGTTTATCCGAACGAATGGGTCCCATCCAGACAGATGGTCATCCGGACGGATGGTCATTCGGATCGTGTGTGGGTGTTTATGAACCGTTAAAACTTTCGGAGTTCGATTAAAAACGTTTAAACATTGGGTATTATAAGGGTCAGGTCATCCGAACGGATGGTCATCCGGACGGATGGCCATTCGGGCGGATGGTCTGTGTTTGAAGTTTTGTAAAATTTTCTACTTAAAAGTTTTAAGTTAACGGAGACAGCGTGATGACGTGTCAAACAATCGAATATACCAAATGCAGTTCATTCGGCCGAATGGGCCCAGCCCACTCGGACAAACGTGCAGTTCTTGATGAAGTTTCATGTTCGACCCGTTAATCGGTCCATCTCTCCGGTGGAAATCCGTTTTCAAGCCGACTCTCGACTAAGGAACGAGTCGAGAGTCTGGTTGAGTCCAGATTCCATCAATATTGTGTAAAAACTAAAGAAAAGTTCAAAACAAGTTGTAAAAGTATTAAAATCTTTCATAACTAAGTTGAAAAGTGTGAAAATTCTTTAGATCTTGAACCCATCTCGGTTAAATGATGCTCCACAATAGTTTGCCTAAGCAAAACGAGTGGAAACCACCTTCGAGAGGTCCGAAATCAGTGATTTCGAGAAAAGTTAAAGTGTGTGTGTGATTTTGATGAAGAAGATGAAGAAGAAGTGAATAGAGATGAAGATTGAACAAGATTTTGAGGGAAAAAGCTTACAAAAATGGCCTTGAATCGCATCTGAGACTTGGGGGGCGGATGGGAGTGTCAAAGTGTTGAAATGAGGGTGTACGGCTAGTATTTATAGGGGGGAGAGCGAGGTTTAAGTTGGTGTGTGAGTGGCAGTGTCTGGATGGTTCCATCCGGACGAATGGTCATCCGGACGGATGGTCATCCGGGCGGATGGCCATTCGGATGACCTTGTTTGCGTTTGTTAGTATTCCAACTTTGGTTCGATTGTTAAGCGTTGCATTGTGTTTAATTGAGTTGCGAGTGAGCGTTTGAGCGTATAAGCGTTGCGTTGATAACCACATAACATTCAACAAATGATCACATAAATAACACACATAATATAATTAAATCCGCGTTTCGAGTTTGCGTTGAGTTTGCGTTGCGATAGCATTTAAGTGATAAGCGTTTAAATAAGCGATGCAAGTTGCGATAAAATGCGTTTAGGTGGTAAGCATTATAATAAGCATTGTAATATGCGTTTAAAATGCGTTGAAAATATAGTTTAACCCATAGCGTTAATCGAATCCCAATGAGTACAAGCGTTTAAGAAACAAATACGATCACAGTAGGAACAACCAGAGTATGGGTTGTTACAGTCTCCCCTACTTTAGGGAATTTCGTCCCGAAATTAAGTAGTAGACGTAACAAAAAGTTGAAAATATTTAGCTTTTATGTCACTTTCGAGTTCCCACAGCACCACGTTTACCTTCCCAGCGAACCTTCACTATGGGAATGCGAGAGCGTTGAAGTTTCTTGGTCTCTCGATCCATGATTTCTACAGGCTTTTCCACAAAGTGTAGGGTCTCGTTTATTTGCAAATCTTAGAGAAGTACGTGAAGATTTTCCTCAGCTAGGCACTTTTTGAGGTTCGAGACGTGGAAAGTTGGATGCACGTTGCTGAGTTCCTCCGGTAATTCGAGTCGGTAGGCCACATTGCCAATTCTTTCCAGAATCTTAAAGGGACCCACGTATCGTGGCGCTAGATTTCCTTTCTTGCTGAATCGGATCACCCCTTTACAAGGTGAAACCTTTAGGAGTACGTGATCATCAACTTCAAACTCAAGGGGCTTACTACGTTTATCGGCGTAACTCTTCTGATCACCAACTTCAAACAGAAGCGCGCAGTTTCGAAAATGTTTTGAAAAATGATTAGGCCGTTGATTTTAAACTTTCTTAAAATCCTTGTGTCCCCGGCAACGGCGCCAAAAACTTGGCGTGCGTGAAGTGTGATATGATTTTATTAATATTTTAGGTTCGTTTTACGCATTAGTCAAGTTTTAAATTTATAAAACACGATATTGCACTAACACTAAACACACACTAGGGCAAGTGCACCCATCGCGAGAGTAGTATAGTGTTGGTAAGATACCGAGGTCGTCCAAGGACACAAGAGCTTTTAATACCGGTTTATTGTCAACGTCTAATCGATCTAAATTTTTTATAAAACTTTTTTTAACATGAAAGTAAATCTAAAAAATACAAGAAGAAAAATAAAAAAAATAGACAAGATAGAATCACTTGGATCCAACTCCTCTTTAATATACCCTTTGATGATTTTTGCACTTTCGGACTTTTTAAGAGATTATCTTAGTTATAGTAGTAGGCGCCTCTTTTGAAGGTGGCGTTACCCTCAACCCAGTGGTTTGAGTCAGTAGGGATACAATCCCAAAGGGTCGGAATATTGAAAGATAATTAAATAAGTTATTAATGCGAAAAGTGGTAGGCCCCTCTTTTGAAGGTGATGTTACCCTCTGCTAAGTGGTTTGAGTCAGCAAAGATACAATCCTAAGAAACCGGTTTAATGTTTTAATAGTAGTTTACATATGAGGGGTTCAAGCTACTCGCACCCCCGCTATCCAATACCTTTGGGGCATTGAAGGAGGTCCAAGTAAGCTTGAACCAAGTCCTCGCAGAATCTATACACTGAACGAGACAATAACTTTACCAAACCACCCTTCTAACCCCCTTCTAAGTAGTTAACGCGTTTTATATAGACCGTAAAGACACGAATGAGCAAATCAATGACATCATGAAGAAATGGTAAAGAAAATTCACTTTCCACATAAGAAACTAGTTATTAAAGTCACTGATACATACCCAATTAAAAAGTACCGAAAGATTAAAATCAAAAATAATACATTAAAGATTTGTCTTCACCAAGTGATGTAAGAGATTAGCCAAGCATGGCCTTTGATTGACAAGAACTCTTACTATCAATCATGGATCCCGAGACTACTACACACTCTAAAGATGAAAGATGGATAATGGTGGTATGTGTTGGTGTTGTAGTGGTGGTGGAGTGGTGGCAAAGTGGGAGAGAAGTGGTTTGCCAAAGGATACCTTTAAAGTGAACCAAGCACCCCTATTTATAGTCAGAACAGTACCCCGGACACGGCCCCGTGTCCATTGGGCACGACCTGTGGCCAACTCCTTCTCTTCCTTCATTAATTGCAACTATCAGCAGAGGGCCCCACACGACCCCATGGCTTTTGGACACGACCCTGTGGTCAACTCTTTGCTGTACTATCAAGATTCTGCAAATCTGAGAGTTGACCACGCCCCATGGTGACCTGGGCACGGCCCCGTGATGGGCGTAGAAGCCTCTACTGGTCTTGTTTTTATGTGTGAGGTCTAACCACGGCCCATGCCTGGCTGGGCACGGCCCCGTGGTCAGCCTTTGCTTTCTTGTTTTTCTCTTGGGAGATGCTGCCGAGGGGTCGGGCATGTCACGTTATTCCTTCTTCTTGTATTTATGTTGGTTTTTGGCTGCTTATTTGTTCCTTTTTTTTTTTCTTTCAAGCTCATTTGGTACTGTAAATTCAAAAGGAAGAAAGAAATGCGTTTTTTCCAACATTAGTACTAAAAAAAGGTTGGTTTTATGCCTTTATTGATATAATTTAAATGTTGCATTTTGTACACATCACTTATGCATCGATTCTTCAACCTTGATGATCCGGAGCGATAAATTCTGCAACTTTCGTTGTTTCTAGCTCCAAAATCGCCTAGGTCTTCAGCAAATTTGTCCTCGAGTTAAGTTATGTTGAAGGAGAGTTTTAACATGATTATAACATGCAAATCCTGACCCGGCTCGAAACCTTCTATGATTTTAGGCCCCTCGCATTACGTGAGGGGTATCACACTTAATTCTCGCATATCGCGAGAGCCAATTAGGCCAACGAGTCAACTATCAGCCCTCGCGTGACGCGAGGGGGCTTCACATTCCTTGTCGCACCGACGCGACATAGTGTTTTTCCTGGATTTCTTCGATGTTCAACTTCTCGACCAATTGTACGCGTTCTGGGGCTCGGTTTTTTTTCCTACTTAGCTCGTTTTTTGCTCGTTTAAGCTTCTTTTATCTCCTGAGACCTGGAAATCATAAACAATTTATTTAGTAATATACAAATTCTAACTAAAATGAAACAAAAAATAACGAAAATTGTACAAACTATACACGGAAACTAGATGTATTTTGCAATACATTAGTTCCCCACGACCATGGGTTGTAGCCTAGTATCACCACAACATTTAGATTCACTCGTCGGTGGACTTGAGTCTCGCATTTACTGCATTATTATATTTAACGCATTCTTCATGATTATCGTAGTTTTACATTATCTCATCATCATATTGGTTGGTTGTGGCTTATTTAATTATTGTTATTATTTATTTTTATCATTTAATTACTTTTGAATCGCATGTTAACAACTTTTAAGTAATTAAACAAAGTTGTTTTATTTAAACAATAGATTTACTCACCAACGTATGTTAACCTAAAAATATTTTTACACATGATACAAGGGAACAAGTTTGAAGAGTTGATGATAACACATAGGGATGATGCCTTAGAGAATAAACTTGATTTATTTATGTGTTTTTTGATTTGTTGGATTATTTGAATTGTTACTTGGTTTTGTGACATTTTTTTAATTGGAATATTAATAATATTTGACGTTTAAATTAGTTGTCATGAGCTGTAAACAATCATCATACCCCGGTTATCTAATCCGCTGCGTGTTCGGGGTTTGACAAGCATATTTACTTAATACATGAGCCTTACTTATCGAGTTCAAACTAGCTCGCAAGTCTAAAAAATATATTTTTATATATTTTTTCAATATATATTTATTTCATAATAATTTATACATTGTAATTAGGATCAGGATATACTAGGAAGTTTGTTTGGGGAGGAAGACTATTGAGTAATTTTGACCATCTATTTTTTAATCAAGGGCTAAGATTAAATGAGTGAAACTGAAGAAAAAAAAAGAAGCGTGTGGGTTTGTCTAAGGGTATTCTAATCAATCCAAGTTAATAGTTTCTCTCTCCTTCAATTCCTCCAATTTTTAAACGTTAATAACTCTTTCATACAACATTATTTTTTATAAAAATTGCACCAAAAAACGAGCGTTTTTTATCTTTAAAACGAGTATACTATTGCTATATTTTCAATTTTTTTTCGAAAACCCAGCTGTTTAAAACACAATGGACAAAAAAACACAAATAAATGTCTTATTTCTAAAACGCAATGGCCAGAAAACACAAAGAAATGTTTTATTTCTAAAACGCAATGGCTAAAAAACACAAAGAAATGTCTTTTTTCTAAAACATAATAGCTAGAAAACACAAAAGAAAGTGTTCTTTATAAAACGCAATGGACTAAAAACACATAAAAATGTGTTTTTATCAAAAACGCAATGGATTAAAAACACTTTAAAATGTGTTTTTTAAAATACAATAGACCAAAAAACACATAAAAATGTGTTTTTCCTAAAACGCAATAGACAAAAACACTAAAGAAAGTGTTTTTTTCTAAAACGCAATGGACTAAAAATACATAAAAAATGTGTTTTACATAAAACGCAATGGACTAAAAACACTTCAAAATGTGTTTTTCTAAAACGTATTAAACCAAAAAACACATAAAAATGTGTTTTCCTAAAACGCAATAGATAAAAACACAAAAGAAAGTGTTTTTTTTCCTAAAACGCAATGGACTAAAAACACATAAAATGTGTTTTACCTAAAAGCAATGGACTAAAACACAATAAAATGTGTTATTTTTAAAACGCAATGGACTGAAAATACAAAAAAAAAAAAAAAAACGCAGATCGTAAAAATGCGATTCAAAATTTTCTTACATAGATCGAAGCCGATTTCTTCAGATTTTTTCAACGATTGACGAAATTTGAATGCTAGAAACAATTATCAGCGATCAAATGGAACGAATCGAGTGATTTGCTTCAAAATCACAGGAAAAATGAGATATTGTAAGAAATTAAACTGCGTTTCTTCAAAAAAGTTGAAGAACACGTTGATTGGGTGTTTGAATCATTGACTGGGGATGAAAATCGCATTATAATGAAGTGATTATTGAGATAGAAAGTGAAGAAAAGGTTGAAGATGGTGGGTTTTGAAAATGGTGGGTTTTGAAGTTACAGAGAGAAGAAGGAAAAAGATTGGATAAAATTGACTAAATACACTTCACATTTGTTTTAAATTTTACCACATGTCATAATCATATTACTTCCTATCCTTCCTCGACAAAATAAACTTTCTATTTGATCCTCTCCCTATATAACTATTCTAAAGTAACTAAATATTATATATTATGTTGGATATAAAATTTATATAAATTATTAAACATAGTTATAATTTATACGTAAATTAAAAAATATATAATCAATGAGCAGAATCTGAGCTTGAAAAATGAGTACATGCAGGCCAACCTTGAGTTACATTAGGTTAAACCAATACATTTAGTTGTTAATGATCTATGCTACAATGATATCAGTAATTCATTGTTACTAGGCAAGTGGTCATTAATGAGACTGAAATGAAATGCAGCAACTCTAATAATATTGTGAACCGCCATATAAACAATAAACACTGGCCGAGTGGTACAAGTGACACACACACGTGATGGTTGTCGCCTTCGATGAGTTTAGAACAACATATTGTTGCGCATTTACCATGGTAAAACCTTGGGATATGCTTAAAAATTCTCTGAAGTGGTATCTTATGCCACCAGTCAAACCTGGCCAAACATTAAAGTGTTTCAAGACTTCTTAAGGCATGCCTAAACCACGCTCGTCCGTAGGTCATTCTGATGCTCGTTCTTACTTAGACCTAAACGACTTCAACAACGAGCTAGAGTTTGAGGAACCACAAGAATTGCCACGTCCACCAGGTAAAGACAAAAGCAAGGCAATAGCTGCAAGAGCAAGAAAAGGTAAGTCGACTTCTACTTCTACAACCACAACAAATATCGATGGTGGATCAAGTGGATACTCCAAAGTAGACCTGAAACTTGCTAGATTCTCCTGCTAAAGGAATAAGAGATCCAATTGCAAGTGAGTAGGCAAAGGGCAGCTGACATGTAGTTCCTTCTAAAACCTATTCCCTCTCATCTATCCGAAGAAAACCGTATAATCATGGATATGGAGAAAGAAGTCATTCGAGCAAAATATCTAAACACGTTATGTTTTAAAATTGTGTCTTTTTCAAGATGTTATGTCTTTTTTTTTAAATGTTATGTCTTTAAAAAAATGATGTTTTTATGTAATGTTGGTTTAATTAAGATGTTATGTCTTTTTTTTAAATGTTATGTTTTTTAATATTTATTTATTTAAATGTTATAAAAAATAAATATAAAATTTTAAAAAATGATTAGGTAATAATTGAAGGGGCTTCATTCCATATTATCGGTGTTATTAATAAGACGCAATAGACCCTTACTTGGCGTGTCACCTACATTACGCGGAGGTGACAAAATAAAGCCTCTATAGCCAAATATATCATAACTTCATAACCATCTACAAAAATTAAGACAACATAGTGTTTGCATGTGAGGCTGACGTACACTTAACCCGTACTCCTAATATTTAAAAGTTACTCAATCCATTACACAACCAATATTGCGACCTCTAATTTGATTGGCCTACCATACCTTCATGCAACTTAACTACATTGTTTATGAAGGTCAACTCAACTCCCCTTAACCAACAACATGCAATCAAAACAAAAGCCCAAATTCATTTTGTTAGACTCACATGTAAGTAAGATGGTTGTCCTATATGGCTAAATGTTAATTTGCTGTGAAATGATCAAGATTAAAAGGTAGGTGCACGGTACCCCTGACCGCGGAAGTGATCTCACTTCCCAGTTCACGACCCGACAACGATCCCTGGCGGAAAATACCCCCCAACTCGGGGTTTCCACGATTCAAACCTACAACCTCACAGAGGTCTCCGAGCAGGTTTAAGTGGGGTGTCGGTGGCCACTGAGCCAAGACCCAATGGTTTGAAATGATCAAGATTAGCCACTGCTTATGAAAGATACTTGTTTCTATTACAAAATCCAAGTCACCACCGCTTAAGAAAAATATTCAAATTCAAAATACGTACACATGATCACATATAATAAGAAAATCGCAGTCAGATATGATATAATCAGTGTGATGATTATGTTGCATGGCAAGTAGGGATAACGCCATTTTTGAACCCTTGATTGGGTGAAAAGCTGCAGAATGTGTTTTGTTCCTATGCTGATGGTTATCTAATTTTAGGGTTTTGATGGTACAACCACTTCATGTATAAATGTGGTACAAATAATGCTTGTATTAATGACAATGGGACACTAGAATTATTAGTGCGTATATACAGGTTAAAAACAGTCAGAATCTCAAAACTTTTTTTGGCGTTACCCTCCATGCAAAATCAACAATAGATAATGTTATGGAGATGAAACATAAGTTGTTCATTTCGATTAGACTAAATTTTAGTATACCAAACTCATCGTAAATTTAAACTTATTTGAGAACAAATTTCACTAACTTTTGTGTGTGTTTGGCTTAACATTACAATTTACAAAGGATACGACATACAACTGTAGTATACTGAACACTTAACTTTAATGGGTTACAACGCCAGAAAAAATACAAATGGATTTTGCTTCAAACAATCTTTAATTACTAAATGGATTTTGCTTTAAACATAAAAAAAAATCTTTTTAAATTATTATTTGTTTATTATGTACCTTAAGGGTGACACCGAAATTGAAATAATCATAAACTTGGATAAATTAAACTACTCAAACCATTAGTAATTTGTAAATTTACAAACAAAAAGCCGAAAGATAGATATGAATCTGCTAATCACTTAAAAGAAAATATGATTCTCATATTTATAAAAAAAGGCCTATAAAACATGATCAAAATTAACAAACCTTTGTAATCAAATCAAGTATCAACGCACTATTCAGTCATCTCTTCTTTAGGTTCTACTTAAAAAAGAAAGCTGTTATGGGCCTGGGCTGCCATCTAAGAAGCACAAGCTGGATATGCAGGAGCCCAAGTACAAATTAGTCTCATGCATGCAACAGTTTGTTTGCAGCGTTCATTTCTTTTTTATTTGAATTATTAGTTTGAATAAGTAGTGGAACTAGTCTTGAGGGAATAAAGGAACACGTGGGGATGCCCAATGTTCTCCAAATTATTAGGAGTTTAGCTTTGAATTCTTCATTTCCGTTTGCTTAGAAAAGACTATATAAGGCCATAGGTTTTATTAATGAAAGGGCAGGAATTGAGTTAAACAAATCTCTACATCTTTCTATTTTCTATCTGCATTCTTTCTATTTTCTTTTGGCAAAATTGTTCAAGAACCATATCAAAAGCGTTAAGAAAAAGCCCAAGAGAAAACAATGAGCTTTTAGTTGAAGAAACTTAGAAACTAGCAAAGCATCAAAGAAAAAGCCCAAGAAAAAATAATGGGCTTTTAGTTGAAGAAAGCCTACACAAAAAAAAAAGCTCGAGGAAAAAAAAAACAAAAAAAAAAACATGAAATACGTAGCTAGTATGATTTAAGGGCTATTTGGCAACTTTTGAATGATTAAGTGCTAAACCACTAAGAGATCTAAACTATTAAGTGTTAAACCAGTAAGAGATCTGAATCATTAAGAGGCAGTATAATGCTTAAACGTTCAGAGGCAAATGTCTGACCAATTCAGATTAGAGGTCTTAACCATTCAGACTCAGTATAATGTTTAACCATTCGGAGGCAAATGTTTGAACCATTCAGACATCTGCTCACGAAACAAACAGTCTGAACCATTAAGTGTTGAACTAGTAAGAGGTCTGAACCATTAAAAGACTCATTAAGAGATAAACAAACAACCCTTGCTAGTCATTTGATCCAAATTAGATGGGATTAAACACTTCAGTCATATATAATCTTTTGTTTCAGCAGTCATATACAGGTCACTAGTACAAAATCAATTTTTTGGTGGTGTTAATTTCATGTTTTTGGTGGTGTTTTATAAGGGCATGTGTAGTCATAAAGCCCTCAAAGGGGCGTTATGCGCCATTTGGCATGCCACATCATTCCGGGGCTTTATGGGGCTTTATGTAATTTGAGGCCGTAGTCATAAAGCCCCTGTGTAATCATTACTCTTTTTTCATTTTTTATTTTTTAATTCATTTTGTAAGTTTTTTAAAAATAAAATTCATTTCATTAAATAAAAAAAAGTACAATAAAATAAAAAAAAACATGAAACTAGAAAAAAAACATTAAACTAGCATAAAAAAAATTACACAATCAAAGATTATATTTTTTTTCAATCCGCTCCTTTTGAGCCAACGCCATTTTCAAAGCTTTTCCCGTTAAGTGGTCATGCGGTTTGGAGTAGAAGTCAAAGTCGTGAGCCCATTGTCGATCCCGCATAATCTCCGTAACTTTTTCGTTCTCCTTCAAACGTTTGTTACCGAGTTCGTGTATGTCTTGAAGCCGCTTGTTTATCTCCGAAAATGCGTGACTCATATCCGTTCCCATAGACATCGACGAGGACTCGGGTTTTTTCGCCCGGCTTTTTCTTCCGGGCGGTCTTGGTAGCTCCTCCACCGGCTCGTCATCCGGAATATCCTCGTCCAAGCCGATGTTTCGAGCGTCGGAGGTTGGCGTTTCGGGTTCACCGGACTCGTTTGTTTTGGACCTCTTTGATGGCCGTGTATTTCCCGAACGACCACTAGGAGTAGTTACGACGGCCCATTTGGGGCTATGGCGAAGGATTTGCCAACACTTCATGTACGGGAAATGGCCATTAGCCTCCGTATACTCGACCAATGCCTCTTGCGTAATGTCTTCATCGCTACTTCCACTTTTCCATCCGGAATACAAGCGTTGGTACACGGTTTGAAAGTTTGTGCACCTCTTGTTTATATCGGTCCACTTCCCCGATATAGAGTCCGGTAGGCGGTATTCTCCCCTACCCATGAGCTCGAAAAAGAGTTCTCGTATTCGGTTCCAAAATACGGTTTTACTTTGATTGTTTGCTACACACAAAACAATATTAAATGTTAGCTCAAAATATAAAAAATAAAATCTGGAAATAATAAAAAACAGAAAAAAAAAATAAAAAACAGAAAGTAATTAAAAAAAGAAAATAAAACTGGAAATAATAAAAAACAGAAAAAAAAAACATAAAATAATAAACATAAAATAATAAAACAGAAAATAAAAAAAAAACTGAAAATAAAAAAAACAGAAAAAAAATTTAAAAACAGAAAATAAATAACCGAAAATAAAAAAAACAGAAAAAAAAATATAAAAACAGAAAAAAAAATATAAAAACAGAAAAAAAAAATAAACATACCTATGACCGGGTCCTCCGAAACATCGATGAAAGCGCGGGTTAACGCATACTCCTCTTCGAGCTCCCACGTTTGCACATTTTTTTTCGTTCGGGTGTTGGTTTCAACTTTCTTTTTATGTGCCCGTTTTGCTTTTCCTTTTCCTTTTTGCGTCTCCGGTTGCGTATCCGGTACCTCGGGTTGCGTCTCCGGAACAACATCGGGTTCGTGTAGTGGGGAGCCGAACGCTTGAGCCGACCCAAACGCTTGAGACGACCCCATCCCATCCATGTTTTGACTTGGGTTCCACCCGTAGAGATTAGGGTCCCATGATAGCGGTTGGTTCAAAAGATTCATGAACCCGGGACTTTGTTGATTGTAGTCGAGAAAACCGGAGCCGAAAGGATTGGGTCTAGTGGGAACCGGTGCCACGGGACGAGTAGGATTGCCACTAGATCGCGGAGGAATGAAGCCCCGGTTGAATGGATTCATTGTATAAAATATGAAGAATTGTAAAAAAATTTGGGAGAGATGAGAGTTTGAATGTGTGTGGTAAAAAAATAAAGAGATGAGATTGATTTTAAAGGAAAGTTGAAAAATAAATTGATTTTTTTTTTAATGAAATTGACCGTTACAAACGGTCAAAAAAATTCAAAACAATTTCCATAACGCCGCTAAGATCTTCGCGCTGGCCAAAAAAATTCGAACATGGCGCCGGGGGGGCGGTGTTCGCGGCGCTATACAGGCGCTATAACCCCTTCTGGCGCCCCACTACGTATTGCCTAATACAAAACACGAAATAACATAATTACCCACTAAAAAATAGATTACAAAGCACCATTAAATGTTTACAAGTTATGCACCTCTATAAAATTGATTTTTTGAGGCTTAAGGTTGTTAATAGCACCAAAATATACAATAAAATTGATTTTTTGCGCTAAAACTTTTAGATAGCACCAAAATACTTATATACCGAAATTCAAATTCAAATCGAAATCTAACTTCATCTTTATATGTTTCATTCCCCCCAATTCATTCTCCCAAATTGTAGCCTCCCTCCCACGGTCCCACCTCACCTCCGATCTACCGCCCGTCCCACCTGCGTCCACCTTCGATCCATCGCAGCCGCTCCACTTCTGTCCCACCCTTTTTGACCGACAACCCCAATTGCAGCCACCACCACCGCTCGCAACCACTACAACCACTCGCATCCACCACCGTCGTTCGTCACCACCACCATGCATTTCAACATGTAATTTTTCTTTAATCTTTGTTGATTTTCAGTTCTTTATACGGTGTTTATGTATATGTTTGTTAGTATGTATGTAAGGTTTTTAGGTATAGTGATTCGAGAGGTTGAGTGTAATGGATGTAGGGTTTTTTTTTGAATTTTTAATCACTTTAAAGTGAATTGGGGGTGTAGTGAAGGCTAAGATTTCAATCATTCTCACTTCAAACAACTCCACCTCTGTCAATTGGAAGTTCGTCTTTTTCCCCCTTTTCAATCTTCTATAGTCAAAGATAAAAAAACAAAGAAATTTAGAAAAAAAGCTTTAAAATATTACTTATGTTATTATGACATGTTGCACATATCTTGAGGAACTGCTATTGACATTTGATGTACAGTGGGTTGGGCAATTTGACATCCTTTTTAATATGCATATATGTATGTGAGGTTAATGGAGATTGACAAACCTGTTGTTTTAACCCACTTCTATTCCAATATATAAACTGCAGGTCACAAAAGCATGGTTAGCTCTGTTATTTATAACTACAAGTTTTTTTTGGGGCTTTTGTAAATACTATATTAAGTCTGAATCTTTTCAGCCATGTAAATTTATGTTTGTATGTATATCTTTAGAGAACATTAAAAGAACTAATTAGGAATTAAATATAAGATGTGAAATTTAAGCTTATATACTACGGTGGGTAAAGAACTTTTTTACTCTTTCATATCACGATGGCCAAAACAGTTTCGTCATCCGAGAGTGTATAGCACATATAAAACTATTACATTAAAAACATTTATACATCATTCTACAATTATGAGTCGATTATAATCACATGCGCGAGGATGTAGTTAAATTGTAGCTTTTTATGGTTAAATTGTAGCTTCTGAATGGAGATGCACCAAGCAAATCAAGTGCCTCGAGAATGGTCTCGAGTCACGGATCACCTTGTCATAAAAGTTCCTCGTCATAAACACAAGCCAATGACACCACGAAGACTTCAGATTATCGTCCACAAGTAGTTTATATTAATTTTGATTTATTTGTGCATTTTATAACACCTTTTTTTTGTTATTTTAGCTTGAAGTCGACCCATTTGTACAAATCCAACCTCCGGGATATGTAGTGCAACCTCAAGGCAATTATATGAGTTTGGTAACTAATTAAAGACTTATTTCTATAAGAATCCAATATATACATGTGTGTATATTGAATTTACTAACTTTGTCACATTTTTTAGGCAGTTCTTTGAGTCGCCCAATTCTAGTGCTTTTTTCAATCCACAAAAAATCATTGGATCACGGTGTAAAACACTTATTGAAGACATTAAAAAAACGTAAAAGAAATACGTGAGCTTCATTCTAAAAAAGTGTTCTATCTTGCACCATACTTAGCCGGGTAATATAAATTCCTCACCATACATACACATACGCATACAACACATACTTAATATGTTCTATAATTTTTATTTTTGTAGTAAACATTGGTTGCTTATAATTGTTTACCCGGGCTTCAAATTTGGCTATATTGTTGATTCTATAAATGAAGGGAAGACCCATAAAAATTACATGCTCGTCAAGATCATTGAAGAAGTTTTTAAGATTAATTTTAAGTGGCACATGTCACAGGTATGTGAATACTTTATTTGTTTAAAATAGTCTGGTTAAAGTAACTCATTCTAAATATGATGCAGTGCAAACAACAGAAAGGCAATTAGGAATATGGGTATATGGTAATCAAACATATGAAGAGTTTATCGACTCTATACAATATGATTTGGTTAACCGAGTGAGTTTTCGTAAATATTCATAAACTTTGTTTATTGCATTAAATTATATATATTTGAAATCTAACTTTTGTATTTATTTCTTTTTAGCTTTGGAATGAAGAAGGGTATTTTGAAGAATCTTAAATTGAGAATTTAGTGGTAGATTTAATGTCGGGATTTATTAAAAAGATGTTTTGATCTTGTAAGCATTAGTTTGTGTTTCATACTTTTGTAATTCCGTATACTTGAACGGGTTGTTGGGTTGTTTAATACTAGTTAACTTTTGTCGTGAGCATGTGCATTTGTGTGTAATTGGATTATATTGGGAAATATTACTAAAAATTATGGAATTCTGCAAAAATATTAAAAATTTATATTTTTTTTCTTGTCTTATTTTTTGGTGCTATGGAGATTTGTTTATTGGTGCTATATAGAATTATTATTATTTGACACGTGTTAGTTCTATATTAATTTTTTGGTGGTGTGTTTAAAGATTTAATGGTGGCCTGTTTAAAGATTTAATGATTTTTTGGTGCTCTTATTGAACAGCACCAACAAATCCCATTATTTGGTGGTATATTTGTTAGTGCTCTATGGTACAACATAAAATAAAGCATAAAATACAGCACCAAAAAAGCTATTTTGTACTAGTGGGTGTTACATGGTCAGTTGACTACAAAACAGAGGTACTTCTCAGCACCAAACACATCCGTCAAACTGATCTTGATGTAAGTGGTATTAATCATGGTTGCAAAAGTCGCTAGGCGGCCCCTAGTCGGTCAACCGGGGAGTTGAGAGTACTCGGCCTACGTGGAGAGTACACGGGGAGTACTCGGACATGTTAATTATGAAGAAATTAGTTTTCGAAAATTAAATATATGTCATATAACATAAATTTACTAATATCTATAACAAATTACGTGAGAATGATATTCATTCACTAATATGATAGACATAGATATTGTGTTTTATTGTTGTTTTAAAATAAAACTCGGCCTGAGTTGACCTCCTAGATCCGATTCTGACCAAGGTTGACCACGTTTGATCGATTCCGACGGCGGAGTTGAAGAAAGTCGTTTCGGCAGGCTACCTTGTAGCGCTTACTTGGGGAGTACTCGACCTTGGAGACCTTGTTTTACAACCATGGTATTAATGAATAACTCGTTGGTCACATTACTTACCTGGGTAAAAAAAAGTTACCAGTGGATATTAACAAGGGAGCATTCACATGTTGTATTGTTAAAAGAATGTCGTCGGTTGTCATGTTGGACAACCCTAGTACATTCAGTGACATATTAGTGGTGGAATTCTCGGTGTCGGGTGTACGCTATTAGGAACAGAGTTCGTGCAGACCCATGCCATCCTTTTGGTAGCATTTGAGTTCCCATACATAAACCAATCATAACATGTTTTGTTTTCTTATGGATGATTTTACTTCTCACTGATAGCTAACTTTTCATTTAATTAAATAGATAAATACATAAATGTTTCTAATTTCCTGTAACTTGAAAAAATGCGCCCCAAATCATAAAAATATATCATAAATCATTTTTTTCATTACAATCATAACATGTTTTGTTTTTCGTTTAAAATCGGTCTTGAACCTAGTCGGGTTCTGCCTGGGTCAGGCCAGTTTCACAGCCTTACTCAACCCCTATAAGGTACAAACTGTAAATGTGTATGGTGGTGATTAGCCTTTTCGAGTAAGGCTGAACTCCAAAGAAAAGCAGGAAAGAGACGAGAGTATTTGGGGCAATTTTCTTAATATTTCTCAATGCAAATGCAAATGCAAGGAATTTAAATACATAAACAATTGCAACAGACTCCACTAATTTAGCAACTACTCCATGACTCGACTAACTTCTAATTTTTTTTTTTTTGAATGGCTAACGTTACCCTCCCAAACTCCTATATTTACAAATAACTCACCCTTGCTTGGGATTGAACCCAAGATCTCCCACTAAGAGGCAAGAGCCTCTACCAAGTGAGCTAGCCGTCTAACTTCTAAATGCATGCACTTTATTTGGCCATATGGACTGCATGGCTGACTCAAACTTTCGTGAACTAATTGACACATGCAGAATTAAAATAATGGACTCTTAATAATTGAACTGGGCTTAGTCATCCCTCAAACGCATGGGCTTCATAAGCTTCCTTTTGGGCCGCACACCTTCTATCGAACTGGGCTAATCCAGAGCTGTATCAACTGCCCCCTCTTAAATTGCAGCTCGTCCTCGAGCTAAGCAGTAGTGAAAGTGGCCACAAATTCTGGAAAATGCTTTTGTAGATCTTCCCATTGTTTCCAAGTTGCCTCTTCTTGAGCCTTGTTTTTCCATGCAATTAGTAACTGTTGAACTCCATTGATGATGCGAGAATCCAAAACTTCGTGTGGAACTAGCTGGTGGTATTCGAAATTCGGTAAATCTGGAATAGCAACCTGATTTGGATTACCAAATTCCTGTTGTAGTAACGAAACATGGAACACCGGATGTACTTTCTATGTCTGCGGTAATTCCAGCCTGTAAGTGACTGCACCGATACCTTCTAAAATTCTGCAAGGCCCGTGGAACCGTTTTGAGAGCTTCTTACTTGAGTGTGATGATACCGAATGTTGCCTGTAAGCATTAAGCCTCAAATAAACCTTATTACCAATAGTGAATTCCTTATCCAACCGATGTGTGTTGACTAATGAAGACATGCACCATTGCGCCTTCGTTTGCATTAAGTCTCTCATGCTTAATAAGTGAAGCAGAAGCGCCCGGTGTATAATGAAGAACATCCGGATTCGGTCTTCCATATAGGCCTGAAAAGGAGACATATTAATAGAGGAATGGTGCGGAGTGTTATAGCAGTATTCCGCTAGGTACAAATAACGGCTCCATGAAGTGGGTTCGTCACTTGCGAATGCTCTAACGTAGCCTTGGAGACACGATTCACCAACTTCCGTCTGACCGTCGGTCTGTGGGTGGTAAGCAGCTGAATACTTTAGCCTCGTACCCATGTGCTTAAACAACTCTCTCCAAAATTTACTAAGGAAGACAGTGGTGGAGCTAGAAGAAAATTTCAGGGGTATCCCGATTTTTTTTTGAACCTTGAGATATTATAATATTTGCTTAAGTGTATCTGATAAATAAAAAGAGAAGAAAAAGACATTTGCACTAATTTGCATTTCGCCGACAAAGTTGAGAGTACTGACAAAACTAGAAGTTTTCAACTTGAGGGTCATAATAGTAATATTTTGCATTCGTTAGTGTATTTAACTAAATGGTTTACGCAAAGGAGGTCTTTCGTTACTTTTTGTATGCTTACTCGCTTTCAAATAGTAATTGAATAACCATTAATTGGTTCACGTATAGTCACAATAATTAAAATTCATATTCGTAATTTTAATTTTTAATTCATCTTTTTTTTTAGGTTTTTACACATTCGTATGAGAAACAATTGAATAAAATAGTAAAATATGGATTAAATGAAATGATGCATATATTAATAACATATATATTTTTAATAATACAAAGTATATAAAATAATTCATGTCTGATTAATAATTAAGTTAAACAAATGTAACTACGTAAGAGGAATGAGTTAAATGCCAAAATGGTCCCTGATGTTTGGTTACTTTTGTCACTTTAGTCTAAATCTCAAACCTTTTGAATCTGGTTCCCTATGGTTTCAGTTTTGTTGTTGTTTTCATCTAAAATCCAAATTGGGTCTAATTTTTCAGTTAACCACTCTCCTTTTTGTCGTTTCCTCCCTTTTAATGAAGGGCGAAATGGCCTTTTAACGTTTTATTATAACAAATTAAAAAAAAATCACAAAAGGGATTGGGGTTGAAGAAGGGACGGTTAGGGTTTTATAAAGGGACTTTGTGAATTTGTTTTTGTTTTTTTAATTTGTTATAATAAAACGTTAAAAGACCATTTTGCCCTTCGTTAAAAGGGAGGAAAACGACAATAATTAGTGTGGTTAACTAAAAAATCAGACTCAGTTTTGATTTTGGATGAAAATGACAATAAAATTGAAACCACAGGGAATCAGATTCAAAAGATTTAAAACTGATCAAACCTCAGAGACCATTTTGGCATTAACTCTTGAGGAATTAATACAAAGTACTTTAAAATAACTAATAAAATAATTCATGTCTCACTGTGTTATCTCCTAGATTCCTAGATTGAAGTGAAAATAAATAAATTTAAATATATATATATATATATATATATATATATATATATATATTAGGTTTATATACAAATATTCTTTCTTCTCTCTTCTTTCCAAAAGTTACACGCAGCCTCCTTTTTCGTTTCCAAAATTTACATGCAAGCCTTGCCGTCGGAGAACGACCTGAAAAGAAAAACAACCGGAAAAATATTTTAGATTGTATCTGCACCAGTCACTATTCTCTTTAAGATACTATTCTCTTTAAGATCTAAATACCTAAAGATACAAAATTTCAAGGTTTAAACTAAGAAAAAGTTCTTTGTTGAGTACTCCGTCAATGGTTTGGTTGATGGTTGAGGGGTAGCCCGGGCTACCCTTCCCTCCTCATTAGTTCCGCCCCTGAAGGAAAATGGGGTCACCATCCGTTACAATCGGAATAACTCTTCTAATGAACTAAGTAAGTGTGACATATGTAACCGTACAAAGTAAGTGTGTGTTCAAATGAAAAATAACACATAAAGCCCAAATAAACAGATTAACACCTATGCACATAAACACGCAATGGTTTTCATACATGATAAAAAATCCATTTTTATTCAAAACTTATTGGCTTCGCGAATTTTGGAATTTAATCTCAAAATTCTTTGGTTGAAGTCTAGAGTTTCTCCCAGAAAACATCGCTAACAACCATTGGCTCTAATACCAACTTCTGTCACACCCCAAAAACGTCGCAGCGGAGATATAAACATAGTGGTGACGAAAGTTGGTGCCCATAAATATCTTGGTGAACGATGCATTGTTAATGTTGGACATTCAACTTAATTAAAACATATTTTAAAGCTTAATGTTTAAAAGCACACCACAACCATAACATAGTTAAGTTGTCTTGATCCTTATGGATCTTAATACATAGGTCCCAAGTTTTAAAAGTTGTCCAAAACATTTATTTAAACAAGACATGTATCAACAACCACAAGATACGCCAAAATTCCCGAAGCCGAACTCAAGTACCTGAAGAACACGTTAAAATCAAGTGTCAACACAAAAGAAGGTGAGTTCACATATCCAAATTATAAACAATTTGATCCAAGGAAAACTTTCTAATAACGTGTTTATTATCAAAACATCCATATAATTTTAAGAAAGTCATTTTATTTTCTTAAAAAAAAAATCCAAGGGTCAGTCGTCGCAAGCGTTTCACAAAAACCTTCGAACAAAGCATCTTCCCAAGTTTACATATTAAATTGATAGCATCATATGTTCAGATTCGTAAGTTTGCAAGACATTACGAGCTATATATTAACAATGAAGGTATAATCAAAGCTAGACAATAACAGAATATCAATTCGTCGCTTGACTTGACACGAAGCTACTAGTCACGATGGGGTGGTCAACCCGATAGATCTATCAAAAATTCCACGTGTGCAATACTTAAATGATTAAACGACAATATTTGTGCATGCGCCCATAACGGGCCATCTATAATGCCTGCCTCATGAACAATATATATCCTACTAATATTGATAAACTTAATATATCGCGTTGTACGAATTCCTCGAAGTCCCCACCGAGACATAAGCCTATATCCGATGCTTATTCTCTTGAGATCAAGCAAATTCGTCCCAACTTTAGATTTAAGCATTTTTAAATCTACACAGTCGTTTTCTTCCAAACATCGTAATAATCCCCGTTTCTCCCCGAAACATATTTATTCGTCAAAACCGTTTCTACCCGAAACATATTTATATCATCAAAACCATATATTTTCCATGAAAATATACATTTAATATAACCAAAGGTATGTTTTATACAAAAACATCTTTAATCCTTTTTAATGCGTGTTCTTCCCACAAACATATACAAAATAGTAAAAAGAGGGGGTTTTAGTGACACTCACCTTTGGGTGCGTGATTATATTAGCGCAATCCCACAATTGATCTACACGTCCTAATTTACATAGGCACGATTTAATAATCAACAATTCACAAAATACCTAAGTTTCTCCGATACTTAGAATTTTTCACACACTTTAAGACTTTTCGAAAACTCATTATTTTTATTATGTTGGCGTATTTATATATATATATATATATATGTTCATATACATATATACATATATAGGATTAGGATCATGAGTGAACAACTTCTTGAGAGTGAACTGAGTGAACTAATCTTGGCCATTGATCAATTTTTAGATTAAAAGGGTAAGATTGACATTAGCCAATTACTTTTAATTAAAATCCCTTAATTTTCTCCTCTCTCAACTCTCTCTCATTTTTAATTATTTCTCTATTATTTTAATTATAAGAGATTGAAGGGCTAATGTTTTTTTTAAATAAACTGTTATGTTCCTTTTAAAATTAAATATTAAACTTAATTAAATTATGATTTTTAACATATGTGTATACAGGTCAGTATATACAAGACTTATACACTTGTGTATTATTACATCTTGTTTTCACGGGTCAGTATAAACCAGATTTATACACTTGTGTATTATTCAAGTACATATGTGTATACGCGCCGGTATATACCAGACGTATACACCTGTGTATTATTCAACTACATAGTGTATACATGTCGATATATACCAGACTTATACACTTGTGTATGACTACATATTGTTTCCACTATACATCTTTTCATCAAACATTGATCTAATACATATATGTATAGAGAATGTAATTAAATACTTTTAATTGTTTTCTAGATGGAACAATATTTGATAATGTTTGTATTTTTTTTTTAAATTATGAAATATTAAGTTAGGTAATATGTGAGAGAAAAAATATCTAGAGAATGTAATTAAATATTCTTTTAATTGGAAAGAGAAATCAGGAGAAAGAAAAAATTAATTAATTAAATGAAGATAGAAATATACAGTTATACCCTTATGTCTATTAAAATATATGTAAGTTACAAAAGATAATTACAATCTTGCCATTAAAGAAAAAATCTAGATCTACAAAATCAATGGTCAGGATAAGTTCATTTTATTCACAAATAAATCATTGTTCACTCATGAACCCTACCCTACATATATATATATATTAAGAGCTTTGCGACTTGAACGATTTTATTGGTGACCCTTATTATGTTATATCCGTAAACACACCCGTTTATAAGCAATATATCTACGATTTGCGCGTCGTAATATATATACATAAACCTGCACATATATTTAATATCGTAACACGCGTAATCTCGTCAACTTATACACTTCATCATTTTTAAAGCATTTATTCATGAAATAACTTATTAAGTTAACCTATGTATCAATTTTCATGCTTGACAAATAAGTTACCCATTTAACACAACTTTACCGATGTTACCACTTTAAACACACAAGTGTACATGCATAGTCTAAATCCCGCTATCATGTCAACATTTAACATATCATCATACACATATTCTAAATCACATAGCACATTGTAACACGACTTAACATATCATCATACACATATTCTAAATCACATAGCACATTGTAACACATAAGGTTCACCCATGAACAACCCATTCCAGTGTACATTGAAAAACGTGTGTTTCAGTGATTCGCTAACGTTTTCGGGCGTCGAAAGTCACGTGTGACTAAACAAACACCAAGTAAACTTAATATAAGTTAAAATACTTATATTTATATCAAAAATATCAGTTTACTTACTGATCTAAAACAGTTTTATAAAAACCCTCCGAAAAGCCGATTTTTAACCGTTTTACCGCATAGTTTTGCATCGAACGTTACTATAACCATCCCAAATCATAATGACTTGATATTTTAACATAATGCGTGTTATTTACTAAGTAAAATGGTGTTCATACTCATGACAACTCAGATTTCATGCAAACCACTTAAATCATACAAGTTTCATCCATTTTACCATTTTTCAAGCTTCATGTACCACATGTAAAGCTATCTAACCTATGACAAAATTTCCTATCATTATAACACTTCAAATAATAATATTTTTAGTGTTTGTAATCTGATCTAACTCACTTTTGTCATAACATAACAAATTCATCAACTTATGATCCTTTAATCATCATGCATGCTCATATACAAGCACCTAATGCATGTATATCACAACTTCATATCACAAGAACTTAATGCATCAATACCCATCTTAAATTCATGTTCAAATATTCAAAGATATCTTCATCATATCATCATCATGTTAACATAAATGTTTGCAACATTCTTTCAATTATACTAACTAACAAAACCCACATGTGCATATACATATATATACATACACGACACATGCATACATACAAATGTATTTCCAAAATTTTCCTTTTTCACATAACCAACTCAAATCACAAGAACCTTTATATGACACCTTTTTGATCATACATTGATGTGTGTAAAATGCAACATATAAATCACATCAATTAAGGCATAAAACTAACCCTTTTTAAGTACTAATGTTGGAAAAAGAGTGTTTTTGTCTTCCTTTTGTATTTTCAGGATGAAATGAGCTCAAAATCACAAAAGAAGCAAAAAGACAACTAATTCTACCATAAATACAAGAAAAGGAACAAAAGTAGACTGCCCGGACCCTCAATGACACCTCCCAAGGCAAAGGAGAAGAAACAGAGTCTGAACACGCCCCGTGTCCAGCGAACACGGGGGCGTGCCCAGGAAGCAGCAGAAAAGACAAACCAGTAGAAGCTTCCATTGCCCACCACGGGGCCGTGTCCAGCGGGCACGGGGGCGTGGTGAAAGTACAGCAGGCGCATTAATTGTAATTCGCAATTACAATTAATGAAGAGAGAGAATGTCAGACGGGCACGGGGCCGTGTCCAGCGGACACGGGGCCGTGTCCAGCCTTCTGTTCAGCCTATAAATAGAGGAGCTTGGCTTCATTCTCTCTCATCCCTTGGCACACCACCTCTCTCACACTTCATCCACCACCCACCACCACCATAACACCATCATCCACCACCATCATCCATTGTCCATCGTAGAGTGTGTGAGTCGTCTCGGGATCCAAGATTGATCGTAAGAGTTCTTGACAATCAAGGCCATGTTTGCCTAAGTCTCTTACATCACTTGGTGAAGACAAGTGTTTAGTATAATACTTTTTATTTTTAATCTTTTGCACTTTTTATTTGGTTTTGTATTAATGACTTTAATAACTAGTTACTTATGTTGAAGGTGATCTTTCCTTATCGTTTGTCCGTGGTGTCTTGGCATTATTTTACTGTCTATATAAAATAAAAGATTTTCACCATTCATATCTCCACGGTCTATATGGAGGTATGTTGGCTACCTGGTCGGGGGTTAAGGGAACGGTTTGGTAAGGGTCTTGCCCTTGTTCAGCGTTTAGAGGTCCTGCTTGGGACCTGGGTCAAATTTAGTAGGATCTCCTTCAATGGCCATAGGTATTGGATGGCGGGGATCCAAACTCTTTGACCCCCTCATAAGTTAACTACTATTAATACTATAACCCGGCTATTTAGGACTGTATCCCTGCTGACTCAGACTACTTAGCCGAGGGTAACGTCACCGCCAAAAGCGGGGCCTACCACAATTTGCATTAATAACTTAATTCATTATCTTTCAATAATCCGACCCTTTAGGATTGTATCCTTGCTGACTCAAACTACTGGGTTGAGGGTAACGTCGCCTTCAAAAGAGGGGCCTACTACAATAACTAAGATAATCTCTTAAACAAGTGCAAAAGTGCAAAAATAATCAAAGGTTATACTAATACACGTGTCGGATCCAAGTGATTCATCTTGTCTATCTGTTTTTATTTTATTTTTATTTTCAGCAATTAGTTAGTTTTTATTTTTCTTAGTTTAAAACATTTTTCTAACTTTTTGATTTGATTAGACGTTGAGGATAAACCGGTATTAAAAGCTCTTGTGTCCTTGGACGACCTCGGTATCTTACCAACACTATACTACGTCCACGATGGGTGCACTTGCCCATATGTGTGTTTAGTGTTAGTAAATATCGTGTTTTATAAATTTAAAACTTGGCTAAAAGTGTAAAAAGGGGCTTAAATACTCATCAAAAATATAACACACTTCACGCACATCAAGTTTTTGGCGCCGCTGCCGGGGACACAAGGATTTTAAGAAAGTTAGGAATCAACGGCCTAATCATATTTTTATTTTTCTTTAATTTTTTAGGATTTTTTTTTAGATTTTTAGCTTCTGCAGAGCTCGGCACGGGGCCGTGCCTGGTCGGACACGGGCCGTGCTCAGCATCGTTACTGGCAGTTTTTGTTTTTCAAGTTACAGTAGGCTGACCACGGGGCCATGCCGGTGCAACACGAGGCCGTGTCCAACTTCCAGTAACTGGGATCTGGAAAACAACCACTGCAATTCCGACCACGGGGCCGTGTTCGCTCAACACGGGGCCGTGGTGAACCTTCTGACCAACATTCTTTTCTGTTTTTATTGCAGGACTTGGAACCCGACGCCATCCTCACGTAGTGTATGAGCTCCAGTTCTAATAAAGACATAAAGGAACCGCTAGAAGAACCCGAACGCTTTCTCAGAAAAAGGTTAAAAGCCAAAAACCAAGAGAAGGTTTCGGGTGATCCACCCCCAATGGCGGACCAACGTACCCTTATGGATTATCTACGGCCCACCGTAGGTAATCTAGGCGCCGCTATCAATGCTCCGAATGTCGAAGCCAATAACTTCGAACTTCGACCGCATTTGATACAAATGCTCCAGAACTCCGCAACCTTCCACGGGCTTGCGGACGAGGATCCCCATCTACATATAACTAATTTCTTAGAAATATGTGATACCTTTCGGATCAATGGAGCATCAAACGACGCCATCCGCCTCCGTATGTTTCCATTCTCACTAAAAGACCGAGCGAAAGCTTGGCTCAACACCCTCCCAGCTGGATCGGTAAACACCTGGGATGAACTAGCCCAAAAATTTCTATATAAGTATTTCCCTCCTGCTAAAACTGCTAAATTAATGGCTGAAATTAATACATACTCACAAGAGGACGGGGAATCCTTATATGAAACTTGGGAAAGGTTCAAGGAGCTATTACGCAAGTGTCCCCATCACGGCCTCGCAATATGGCAACAAGTGTCCACTTTCTACAATGGATTGTTGCCACACACTAGGCAGACACTTGATTCTAGCTCCGGGGGACTTTTAGGTAACCGACGCCCACATGAAATATATAATCAGATTGAGGAAATTGCTCAAACCAATTTTCAATGGCACACCCCCCGGGGAAATAAGTCTATCGCCCCGGGCGCCCATAAGGTCGACGAAAGCACTTCTTTACAAGCCCAAATCGAGGCCCTTTCTTCAAAAATAAAAAAATTAGAAATGACAAAAACAGTCTCGGTTATGGCTTGTGAAGGGTGTGGTGGGTCACATGAAAATTGGAGTTGCATGAAAGAAACGAACGATCAACAAGAAATGGTAAACTACATTGATAATAGACCTAGGCCGTCGGGTCCTCCAACGGGAACTTACAACCAAGGATGGCGAAACCACCCAAACCTTGGTTGGAGGGAACCCGGCAATAGTAGTAACCAACAAACCCAACGTACAAACTTTCAGCAATCAAGAAATGAGTCACAAAATTTCACTCAACAACAAGGTGGACGAGAAAGGCTCGAAGATACTATATCTCGCCTCGTCTCTGACACTGATAAGAAAAACTCGGAAAGATTTCTACAATTAGAATCTAATTTTAGGAATCAACAAGCTAGCATTCAAAACATAGAAAAACAAATAAATCAACTAGCACAAAATTTTTCCGAGAGACCGCAAGGCGCATTACCTAGCAATACCGAAACAAACCCAAAGGCGCAAGTTCACCTCATCACACTACAAAACCGCACCGTAAGGCCTGCAGAAGTACCTCCACCTGCGGAAGAAACAATGCCAACACCTCTGCAGGAAAAGAACTCTCCTCCATCACCAGAGCCTACCAAGGCTCCTCGAGTTCCGTACCCCGGTAGGTTAATTCGTCAAAAGACCAATGAGCAATTCGCAAAATTCGAAAGTCTGTTAAAACAATTGCATGTCAATATTCCTTTTATCGAAGTCCTAACCCAAATGCCCAAATACTCTAAATTTATGAGGGACTTCCTTACACATAAAAAGAAAATTGAAAATTTGCAATTAGTTAATTTAGGCGAAGAATGCTCTGCCCTCGTACTCAATAAACTACCCCAAAAGAAAATCGATCCCGGAAGCTTCACGATTCCATGCTCAATAGGGGAATCGCCCGTTCGCAATGCCTTGGCCGACCTAGGGGCTAGCATTAACCTCATGCCCTCATCAATGTTCAAAAGGCTTGGCTTGGGAACCACGAGCCCTACAAAAATAAGCATACAACTCGCTGATCGATCCGTCAAGTTCCCACAAGGTGTCATCGAGAATGTCTTGGTAAGGGTAAGCAGATTCGTTTATCCAGTTGACTTTGTCATACTCGATATGGAGGAAGACACCGAGGTCCCCCTTATACTAGGGAGACCCTTCCTTGCCACGGCACAAGCAGTGGTAGACATGAATGACGGGACACTCACTTTGAGGTATGGGGATGATGAGGTGAAGTTCGGAGTTGGGAAGAGAATAGGGGACGACGACCCAGTCAATTACATGAAGGTTATTGATTCGAGCCTGGATGCCGCTCTCCGACGGTGTAACATGGGAAGCCAGGCATCCCACTCAGAAGATATATAACCTCGACTCGGGTCTAGCCAAGGACCCTTATAAACGTGGCGCACCACGGAGGCATTCCGCGGAACTATCCTTAGTTTAGTTTAATCTTTTAGTTTTTGCAGAATAAAACACACTCATGGTGGTAATGGATGAAAAAGGGAACGAGAAAAATGGAACCATGCACGAAGAACAGAGCAACCCGACAAAAATCTCCATCACAGAAGGCTCAACATGGGCCATGCCCAACCAACACGGCCCCGTGCTGAGCCCCTGCAGAAAATCACCCAGTTCAGGTAACTGGACACGGGCCGTGTTCAGCGGACACGCCCCCGTGTCCAGGCTTCTGTTTCAATTCTCTAATTTTTGTTACTGGCACTTGACCACGGGGCCGTGCCCGGTCAACACGGGGCCGTGTCCAGGATGCCAGTAACACAAAACTTTGCTTTTAAACCCACTTTTACACATTCTAATCAACCAAAAACATTATATTTGGACACATTGAGGACAATGTGTAATTTAAGTGGGGGGGGATGCTAAAACCTTGAAATTTTGCAAAATCCTAAACACAATCCTTACACAAAACTCTATTGGAACCGCTAAACACCCCAAATTTTTTCAAAAACTTTTTCATTTTTTTTATTTACTTGTCTTAGTTTAAGTTGGGAATAACAAGTTCTAAAAAGGTTATATTTTTACAAGTTTACAACCGATAGCGTCGTGATAAAAAAAAAAAAAAGAACCAACATAAGAAAATTATGAAACGGCATGACAAGCTTAGTTAAAAATTCGATTATATATACTTGGTCACATAAAAACCCATTCCCACAAAAGTGAGTTTTGAGCCTTTATTGAGCATAAAAATATACATATTTAGACTAAATGCTCATTTTTCGTTTCTTGTGTGAATAGCCGCTTGGTTCTTACAAATCTAGAACTTGCCACAACGATACATTCCCGGTCCTTACCAACTTAAACCCAAGTAAGTAAATGATGGAGGCATTAGGACTAACCATTTTTCTTTCAAAACCATTATTTTTCATTTTTTTTACTACCTACCAAAAATCCCCCTAGATAGCCCCTTTGAGCCTAAACCTTTCATTTCATTACCCCAAAACCCTTTTTACCCACCAAAAACCTTTTTATTTTTTCACCCTTTATTTTAGTAACAAGCTCGCTTTTCCGTAAACTCGCCTTTTTATGTGACGAAAAAAAAAATGATGATGAAGTAAAAAACAAACAAAAGCTATAAAAAAAGCTTGTTTGGAGAAATACTTCAAAATAAAAAGTCACTAAAAATAAGGTATTTTACGAAAACCGACGCTTTTTACGATTTTCGCCCTTTTTCCTAACCACTAACCCAACCACCCACCTTTAACCCAAGCCTAACCCTAAACCCCAAAAGTCCTCTTGATATTTACAAAGGTAAAAAGTTAAAAAGGAGGAGGATTGATTGCTTGGCAAGCCTATGGAAGGCGTAAGTTCCATGCCGCTCTCGAGTGATTCACTAAAAATATACACCTTCGGCCGAGTGTTGAGTGATCTCCCGTGAGGTATGTGAACGTGTATATAAATGGAATTTTAATAAGGCATGCTATGCCTGAATAAGTAATTTATCTTATGAAAAGTTCAAAATAAATCATAACGAATAGGATTGTAAATAAATAAAAATAAAACTTATAAAGACCTTGGATTCCCGACACTCTAGGACAAGCTAAAACATTCTCTTCTACCTATTCCATTTGGGAGTGTAAGCCACATTTAAAGAGTTTTGCTTGAGGACAAGCAAAAGTTCAAGTGTGGGGGTATTTGATGTGTGTAAAATGCAACATATAAATCACATCAATTAAGGCATAAAACTAACCCTTTTTAAGTACTAATGTTGGAAAAAGAGTGTTTTTGTCTTCCTTTTGTATTTTCAGGATGAAATGAGCTCAAAATCACAAAAGAAGCAAAAAGACAACTAATTCTACCACAAATACAAGAAAAGGAACAAAAGTAGACTGCCCGGACCCTCAACGGCACCTCCCAAGGCAAAGGAGAAGAAACAGAGTCTGAACACGCCCCGTGTCCAGCGAACACGGGGGCGTGCCCAGGAAGCAGCAGGAAAGACAAACCAGTAGAAGCTTCCATTGCCCACCACGGGGCCGTGTCCAGCGGGCACGTGGGCGTGGTGAAAGTACAGCAGGCGCATTAATTGTAATTCGCAATTACAATTAATGAAGAGAGAGAATGTCAGACGGGCACGGGGCCGTGTCCAGCGGACACGGGGCCGTGTCCAGCCTTCTGTTCAGCCTATAAATAGAGGAGCTTGGCTTCATTCTCTCTCATCCCTTGGCACACCACCTCTCTCACACTTCATCCACCACCCACCACCACCATAACACCATCATCCACCACCATCATCCATTGTCCATCGTAGAGTGTGTGAGTCGTCTCGGGATCCAAGATTGATCGTAAGAGTTCTTGACAATCAAGGCCATGTTTGCCTAAGTCTCTTACATCACTTGGTGAAGACAAGTGTTTAGTATAATACTTTTTATTTTTAATCTTTTGCACTTTTTATTTGGTTTTGTATTAATGACTTTAATAACTAGTTACTTATGTTGAAGGTGATCTTTCCTTATCGTTTGTCCGTGGTGTCTTGGCATTATTTTACTGTCTATATAAAATAAAAGATTTTCACCATTCATATCTCCACGGTCTATATGGAGGTATGTTGGCTACCTGGTCGGGGGTTAAGGGAACGGTTTGGTAAGGGTCTTGCCCTTGTTCAGCGTTTAGAGGTCCTGCTTGGGACCTGGGTCAAATTTAGTAGGATCTCCTTCAATGGCCATAGGTATTGGATGGCGGGGATCCAAACTCTTTGACCCCCTCATAAGTTAACTACTATTAATACTATAACCCGGCTATTTAGGACTGTATCCCTGCTGACTCAGACTACTTAGCCGAGGGTAACGTCACCGCCAAAAGCGGGGCCTACCACAATTTGCATTAATAACTTAATTCATTATCTTTCAATAATCCGACCCTTTAGGATTGTATCCTTGCTGACTCAAACTACTGGGTTGAGGGTAACGTCGCCTTCAAAAGAGGGGCCTACTACAATAACTAAGATAATCTCTTAAACAAGTGCAAAAGTGCAAAAATAATCAAAGGTTATACTAATACACGTGTCGGATCCAAGTGATTCATCTTGTCTATCTGTTTTTATTTTATTTTTATTTTCAGCAATTAGTTAGTTTTTATTTTTCTTAGTTTAAAACATTTTTCTAACTTTTTGATTTGATTAGACGTTGAGGATAAACCGGTATTAAAAGCTCTTGTGTCCTTGGACGACCTCGGTATCTTACCAACACTATACTACGTCCACGATGGGTGCACTTGCCCATATGTGTGTTTAGTGTTAGTAAATATCGTGTTTTATAAATTTAAAACTTGGCTAAAAGTGTAAAAAGGGGCTTAAATACTCATCAAAAATATAACACACTTCACGCACATCATACATGCATTCACTTTCCAAGAATCGTGACAATCAAGAATCAATCAAAAGTTAAAACTCAAACTCTAACACCCATACATACATACCTACGGCCACATATATATACACACTAGCCTCCATTTTTATTTGTTTAAAAACCCATTTCTTCTTATTTTCAAGCTTGTGAACAATCCAAAGATTAAGAGAAGCTTTCCACTATCATCAACATCACCAAGAACCAAGAACAAGATTTTTAAAGTAAGCTTTGTACATTCAAGGTTTTGGTGGGTTTTTGACGAAATTTGATGATATGGAGCTTGGTTCTTCTTGAAATCACCTTTGGACCTTCAAAACCACTTGGAAACACCTTGGAATGAACTTGGATCTTCCAGAAAAGCTTCAAAATTTGAAAATGGAGGTGTGGGAGGTGGGTTCGGCCGAGATAGAGAGAGAGTGAAGATTTTTTTTTTATTTTGATCTTGGAATTGTAATAATATGGACTGCTGAAATAGTATTAATCATTAGGTGATGTTTTCAAGTTCAACACTTGTCAAAAGAGAGAATGTGAGGACTCCCCCTAGCCGCCACCTCTCATATGCACACACATTTCGCATATATACATACACATGTATTATATATTAGGCAAAAACATGTATTTTAGTGGTCACCGGGTATTTTAACTAGCGTTTTAATCCCGTTTAAGGGCGTTTTAAATTATTTATTATCACTCTATAAAAATAAACTCGCAAAATTATTACTGAAATAATTATCAGTTGCCTTGACTGGCTGCGTTGACAGTATTTTGTCATATACGCGCAGTATCATGCGGTACGCGCTTAAACTCGAAAAATAGAGTTTCTTAGTGTTTTAATTTATTTTTCCTCCCGAACATGATTAAAAATACCATTTTAATCATAACGGAATATTTTTATGATTTTAACATCAATCGGGCGGTCACCGACGTTCGTTTCGCATTTTGTTTGTTACGCGATAAGCGTTTATCTTATTATTGCCAACATAATTTTTAACCATGTTTGGATTTACCAACACATCAAATACCATATATAAACACCAATATCAACAAAATATAGCCTTTTATTTATTCATGACACGTGTTAAACTTGTATGGTACAACATAAAATAGGCTCGTGTCACAAAATACATTACAATTTATATTTTCATTATCGCCGTGTCACGAAAACAAACAACTATGTCCTAATACGTTGGTAAACAATGCGAACAAACTATTCATGCTAGGAGAGTTCAGAAACTCCCTGAAACGACTAACTGACGATATGAAAACATATCATGTTAAACACTTATACAATATCCCTAATTATGAGAAACAATTGCAATGATATATATAAACTCTCCGGAAAAATGCCTAAACACGTAAATTATCCGATCTAAATAATAAACTAATAAATTCGGCACTTCGCAACATTTTTCAGCGTTTCGCAGCACCAACAAGGCTATTAGATAATGCTAATTATCTTAAACAATCTCGAGGATATCGAATATTTATTCAAGATATTATTACTGGTATCGTCGTGCACTTTCCGTATACTAACCGGTAATGACCCGGTATTGAAACGAGTGGTGTATTTAATATCCTAACATGGAAATAACTCTTCTAATGAACTAGTTAAACTTATATTAGCATCCTAAACGTCATTAACACCCTAATGATGCAAGAACACAACTAATGGCATAAATATCTATCATAAGTCTCTAGCACATGCCTATATACATTTTTTTTAAACCAAATAACCATAACCTATATCCCCCATGTGGGTCCCGCACACATTTCCTACATACTAGGCTTGATGATGAAAATGTAGAAAGATGGTATCTTGACTTATGAGACACTTGAAGGTTATAACCATCAAACACTTCACCATACTTCTCATTTCCCCAACTTTAAAAACAACCAAAACTCCTCTCTCTGTCTCTCTAGAAAGCTACGGCCAAACACCCTCTTTTAGTCTCTCCATCTTCAACACTTTAACACCCTAATTACAAGAATTCACAACCCTCATGAAGATGATCTAAGGTGATTCAAGACATGGAGGCTTTGTAGGAGCTTTGTTCTCACCCTTGGAGCTTGAAGATCATCTTGTTTACTTCATCATCTTCACCTTTGTAACATTTGTGCTTGTAATCATTGTGAACAGTTCAGTTATCAATAAAACAATGTTATTTGATCCTAATGTTTGTTTCGTTGTGTTTTACATTTTTCATGTTTTGACTTTTGTTCAATTTCAAACTCTACATCGCTTTCTGGAGAGTTATACGCAAACTGGTGCGTAAACGTACTCAGTTTAACGCGACAAATACTCCGGAACATCAACATATACTCAACATACCTTAAATAACCTTTACATAACTTAGAAATAAGTTTTGAAGGCTTTGGTATGGCAAAAACAAGTTAATTCGCTTACAGGGACTAAATTTGACAAACTGCGAAAGTATGCCAATTTGAACTGTAACGAACATTCCGGAACATGTCCATAAGTTAAACACACCATAAATATCCTTTACATAGCTTAGAAGTAGGCTTTGAGGGGTTTGGTATGCTAAAACAAACTTTTGGATCATTCAGGGGCTAAAAGTGTCAAAAAGTGCACAAGTTTGCACTTTCGCGCATAACTTACGTTCTGAATACATCCGGACATCCAAAAATTTATGTAAGCATCCTTATATTATGCCTTAGTGTTTGGCATGAGAAAAATCCATTCGTCGCGTCATTTGGATCATTTTTCACGCTTATGCGCATTCCGTCGTAATTAACCGAACATCGCGATCGTACGGCCAAACGAACCAACATCCGACACATTTTGAGCATGTTTCATGTCCACAATGTTTAGACATCATTTTAGGGCCCTAAAGTTGGCTTTACGGGCCTTAGAAGTGTTGGAAATGGCTTAAATACATAACAGGGACTAAAACTGTAATTGCTGAAAGTTTGGGCGGATCAGACAGGGCCAGGCGGCCCGCCTGAGCCTTGTGTGAATCCTGACGTGGGCCGCGTGGGACATGCAGATTAGATAAGATCGATTAGTCAGCAAATCTCAGCTGATTAAACCACAACCACATGATTTCACTTGCCCTTTCAGCTCATTAAGGGTCATTTTCAGTAACCACAACTTTTCGACAAGTGTACGCACGAGATTCGATCAAGTTTTTCAAGAAACGATCCTAACGGTTCGGGAAATACTATAAATACCCCACCCCCATTCTTGTTAAAACCCACAAAAATCTGATCTAAGCTCTAAGTTGGAACCTTTGTTTCATACCTGAGTTATTATGATCTAGATTAGCATTCGGGGACCCTCCGTAAGTATTCTTTCGTTCTTTTATTCGCTTTTCGAGTCCGAAAGTCAACGTTTTGTTGACTTTCTGCATTGACCAGCCTATGGTCAACACGAAGTTCGTTAGAACTTCATAACGTGAGCGTGATCACGATGGTTATAGTCCGTAGTGACTATACCTACTGATTACTACGTTATCTAGGCTCAGTGACGAGTCGTAGTTTCGGCCAAAATACGCATTTTTGTGTATTTTGTAACCAAACTACTCGTGAGCATCAAGGCCGTTTGTTTTGATGCCAAACCTATTTTCTAAACTTAGTTAAGCATGTTCTAACATGCTTAGCTCGTCACTTTTAGTATAGTGCTTATATAGGGTCGTAAGGTAAGCGATCTAAACCATCGCTTATACTTTCGAACCCGACCCATTTGGTCGATCATTAGGATCCGACCAAACACATTAGGTGACCACAGCTATAACCTTCCGAGGTTATACCTTGTGGTCACAATGTTAGGCGTTCCAAACGCGTTCTACGCGAACGACGTGTTAAGGTAGCATAAGCTACCTAAACGGGTCGTAATGGATCGTAAGCACTTAGGATAGGTTTCATTTTAGTATGTAGGCTTTGTTAAACCATATTTCACGAGTCTCCATACTCGTTTGGTTTACAAACCCGCATACTATCCGATCCTTCCGATTTTGGTCCGGTATATTAATATAGCTACCTATTAGGTGCCGTTTGATATCCCGTGATCTCTAGCATTGTGTGATTATTACACAAGGAATTCAAAGCAATCTCAGGTGAGTACATTGAACCCCTATTTTACTGTTTTCCAAATTGTTTTGGGGTGAAACACATGTGCCTACCTGTTACTTTCATGCTTTCCATGTTTTCACATCATATACCTGCTATGTTCGTTAGTGCATATTAGTACATTGCTTTACAATACATCTCATGCTATGTATGCCCATTGTGTGCGTACTTAGTACATTGCTTTACAATACATTTTATGCTATGTATGCCCATTGTGTGCGTACTTAGTACATTGCTTTACAATACATTTCATGCTATGTATGCCCATTGTGTGCGTACTTAGTACATTGCTTGACATTACATTTTCATGCTATGTATGCCCATTGTGTGCGTACTTAGTACATTGTTTCACATTGCATTTCATGCTATTTATGCCCATTGAGTGCATACTTAGTACAATTGTTTACATCACCTGCCTTCATTTTGGTACAACATTTGGGTTGTTTAACATGGAACAATACATTCATTAACATTAGCTACGCCGTTCGTTAGTAGGTAGTGGTACCATAGGAATTGACAACTCCCGTTCCTGAAATCCTGGGTTTGTTTGGATTGGAAGGAATGACCGAATTCGATATACATAACTTAGATAAACCTTTAATTTGTTTAAGGGTTTATCGCCACAGTCTCAAGGCTTGGATGTATGCATATTTCACAATACCGCATAAATGTTTATATCAGTAGAGCATGCATTGTTCCACAAAACATAACGGTGATTTAAACCATGCTTTACTTCAACACCTTGTTTTATGCATTTTACATATGGTTGAGTTGATACATCTCGCTTACCATACACGATATATTTTGGGTACACATTACATTATCTACATTAAACATAAACATTTCGACATTGATATACATACTTGGTGGTTTACATTGAACATAGACATATCGACATGGTTTACACAATAACACTTGACAATTGAGTTATACATGAACAATTTACATGGTGGTTGGGTTGGGTAAATGATTGGAGTAACGTGGCGTATGTAATATGATACAAACATGGTGGATACGCCACTGGTACTTCCTATATATAAATGCTTGTATAATATTACATATCGTAGCGTTATCTAAGTCATTTCAGTTTAGATACATTACATTTTACACAAATAACATACTTTCTACAAGACATTGCTTTACAAACAACTTATCATATTCAACTCAGTTTACTTGATTATTCGTTTAACCTTACACTTATCTATACATATCATCTGATATTATCGTTTTTCAAATGGTTTACAAAGCAAGACAAATTACAAGGTTCATGACTGACTGTTATTAAACATTTCTTTAAACTCAAGTCATGAATCCCATTTTCACAAAACCTATGTATCTCACAGGCATTTTTATACTGACGTACCTACTTTCACATGTGTTTTCAGGAGCTATTCCATAGGATGATGATCATGACACTAGGGCGGACCTGTGCCTTAGAGACTAAAAATGAAGATAGACTAGTTTAAATTTTGTTATGAACTCTCTGTTTCCTGTTTAAGACTATGTAACACTTCTGTTTAATAAATAAAATGTAACTTTGATTTCCATGGTTATGAAACAATTAATTCTGTCCACAACACTCCCCGGCGTTTCCGCGTCGGGGTGTGACAGAAGAGTTAGTATCAGAGCCATTGGTTATAGGGAATTAGGTTATTAGTAATGCTTTGACCTAGACTATAACTTTCTAGGACCCTAACACAAGTTATCTTGTGTTTAGATTTTAAAACATGCACTTCACCTATCCTTAGGTGATAACCACAACGGGAACTTCGATTCCCAATCCGCTTTGAAAATTAATCATCTGTTCTAGGATGATTGATTTCTAGGTTTTGAACCCTCTGTTATAAGGTTTTGAACCCCTTTGAATTTTCAAAATCTCGTCAAGGTTTTCGGGTTTTAATAGTGTGAACACGTGTGAGCTGGAAGAGTGAATGCCTGTACCCTGAGTTTTCTGTCTAAGGCTAGAGTGTTCGTACAAATCCACATAATCGGACCAGACACTCTTACTTGGGAACTCTTGGGGTGAGTGTTCACTTATAGGCGAACATGTCTTCGCGATACATTATTTTGACCCACTTACTTTGACTAGACATTTCGTGTCGCTTGTTTGCTTTGCGATGCGTAACCACCATCTTTGCTTTTGTTGATTCTGTTTCATCTCATTCTCTTCATCCAGTCATCTCACTCGTTTCCTTTCATGTTTTCCTCTTTTAGAATGCCTCCTCGACGCGAACACCAGATAGCAACTGCCGAGCTGGCAGAAATTATTGCGCAGCAGATGGCTGCTCAATTCCCAAATCTCTTTGCTCAATGGAACCAAGCCAACAATAAAAACAATGGTACATGCAATTTCAAGAACTTTAACTCGGCTAAACCACTCAAGTTTAGTGGTTCTGAGGGAGCAATTGGGCTTCTTCAATGGTTCGAGAGCATCGAGAATACTTTTCGCCATGTGCAGTGTCCGGATAATCGCAAGGTCGAGTTTTCTTAAAGCGTGTTTCAGAAGAGGGCTCTTACATGGTGGAATGGGGTAATGAGAGACCGTGGTGCAGATGTTGCTCTAGCACAGACATGGGCTGAACTCAGAGCTCTTATGATGAGGGAATTTTGTCCTCGTCATGAGCAACGAGCGTTGGAGAAAGAGTTTGATGATTTGAAGCAAGATAGTGGCAAGCACAGGGCATATACTGATAGGTTTGAGGAGTTGAGTCTGCTTTGCCCAACTATGGTCGCCCCACTCGACAAGGCTATCGAAAGGTACATCGACGGCCTGCCTGACTCGGTACAAGACATTATTACTGGTAGCAACCCTACCACACTCCGTCAGGCAATCGAGTTATCAGCGACACTGACTGAGTCGCAGATTCGAAAGAATAAATTACATAGGAAGGGTGACAAGGGCAAGAAACAGTCGTCTGACAAGGAAGATAGCAAGAAAGGTCAAAACAAGAATGGAAGGGATTCTGGTTCATCAAAAAGGGGAAAGAAGCGTAAGGCTTCCCAAAACTATGCTGTCACTGCCCAAGCTAACCAGGCAGCTCCCAACCAAGCCGCACAGCCTCCAGCAAAGAAGCCCTATTCAGGAAGTGCACCTTTGTGCAATCGATGCAACAGTCACCATCAGCCGCAACATCAGTGCCGTTTCTGTACTAACTGTGGGAAGTCAGGTCATCTTGCCGATGTTTGTCGGTTTGCTCAAAATCGCGCAGTTCTGAACCCGGCTCAACAAGTTGCTCAACCTCCTGCTCAGCAACAGGGTCAAGCTGCACGACCACAATACCCACCAGGTGCTTGTTATAACTGTGGGGATCTGACCCATTACAGAAACCGGTGCCCAAGGCTAGCCAACCAGAACCAGAATGCAAACCAGAATCAGGCTCAGGCTCGAGGGCGAGTCTTCAACATGAATGCTCAAGAGGCACAAGCAGACAATGAAGTGGTGAACAGTACGTTCTTTATTAATAATCAGCCAGCATCTGTTCTTTTTGATTCGGGTGCCGACAAGAGTTTTGTGTCATTGTCTTTTGAGCCAATGCTTCGCGTGTCTAGAACGAAACTAGGTAAACCTTTGACAGTAGAAGTGGCAAGCGGTGAACCCATTGTTCATGATTCTGTTCTCCGCAACTGCCAGTTGAACCTTAACGACCATATTTTTCCTATTGACCTCACGCAAATGCAACTTGGAAGCTTCGATGTTATTGTGGGTATGGATTGGTTATCCAAGCATCGCGCAGAGATAATTTGTTCTGAGAAGATTGTTCGTGTGCCACTGTCGACAGGCGAGATCCTACAGGTTCGTGGTGAGAAGCCTGCCGGTGGTCTCAAACTCATGTCTTGTTTTAAAGCTCGGAAGTATCTGCGGAAGAACTATGTGGCTTTCTTAGCACATGTTACAGCAGATAAAGGCAAGGGTAAGTCTATTTCAGATATTCCTGTCGTTCGGGATTATTCTGAAGTTTTTCCTGAAGAGTTACCTGGTCTACCTCCAGCACGCCAAGTCGAGTTCCGTATTGATCTCGTACCTGGTGCAAATCCCATTGCCAGAGCCCCATACCGTCTTGCACCGTCTGAGATGCAAGAGTTGTCTAAGCAGCTTCAGGAACTCTCTGACAAAGGTTTTATCCGACCTAGCTTTTCACCTTGGGGTGCTCCCGTTCTTTTTGTCAAAAAGAAGGATGGATCTTTTAGGATGTGTATCGATTATCGTGAGCTTAACAAGCTCACCATCAAGAATCGATATCCCCTACCCCGCATTGATGCTCTCTTTGATCAATTGCAAGGCGCTTCTTATTTTTCAAAGATTGATCTGCGATCTGGATATCATCAACTCCGTGTGCATGAAGAAGATATTCCCAAGACAGCGTTCCGTACTCGCTATGGGCATTATGAGTTCACAGTCATGCCATTCGGTTTGACTAATGCTCCTGCTGTTTTCATGGACTTGATGAATAGGGTATGCAAGCCTTATTTGGATAAGTTCATCATCGTTTTCATTGATGACATCTTGATATATTTTTAAGACGCGAGCCGACCATGAGCAACATCTCCGTCTTACTTTGGAACTCCTAAATAAAGAGCAACTTTTCGCCAAATTCTCCAAGTGTGAATTCTGGCTTAAAGAAGTTCAATTCTTAGGACACATTGTCAACGAACAAGGTATTCATGTAGATCCCTCCAAGATCAATGCGATCAAGGATTGGGATACGCCTACTACTCCTACTGAAGTTCGTTCTTTTCTTGGTCTGGCGGGTTATTACCGCCGCTTCATTGAGAACTTCTCGAAGATTGCAGTTCCTCTAACTGCTCTAACTCAGAAGAACAAGCCATTTGATTGGGGATTCAAACAAGAGGAAGCGTTTCTGACTTTGAAACAAAAACTTTGCGACGCGCCTGTTCTAACCTTGCCTGAGGGCAATGATGATTTCGTCGTTTATTGCGATGCATCTAAATTGGGTCTTGGCTGCGTCCTGATGCAAAGAAACAAAGTCATAGCATACGCATCGAGACAGTTGAAGATACATGAGAAGAACTACACCACTCATGATCTTGAGTTGGGTGCAGTTGTCTTCGCTCTCAAAATCTGGAGACACTATTTGTACGGTACAAAATGTGTGGTTTTCACTGACCACAAAAGTCTCCAGCATATCTTCAGTCAGAAAGAGCTCAACATGAGGCAACGACGTTGGGTCGAGCTTCTAAACGACTATGACTGCGAAATTCGCTACCATCCTGGTAAGGCGAATGTCGTAGCCGATGCTTTGAGTCGCAAGGAATGTACTAAGCTTCATTGTGTACGTGTTCAATCTGTTATTCAAGCTCAATCCGATATTCAAGCCCGTATTTCTCAGGCTCAACAATCTTGTGTTTCACAAGGATTGATGGATAAGTAATTTCCTTATCACATAACTCCTGCTCTTGAACTGAAGGACAATGGATCGTATTACTTCATGGACCGTTTGTGGGTCCCAAGCCAAGATAATCTTCGTACCTTGCTTATGGATGAAGCCCATAAGTCTCGTTATTCTATTCATCCTGGCTCAGATAAGATGTATAAGGATCTTCGTATCCAGTATTGGTGGCCTGGTATGAAGAAAGACATTGCCTTATATGTATCAAAATGCCTTACCTGTCTTAAGGTTAAGGCTGAACATCAGCGTCCTTCGGGTTTATTGGAGCAACCAGAGATCCCAGTTTGGAAATGGGAAAACATTACTATGGATCTCATTACTAAACTCCCGCGCACAAAGAAAGGTCATGATGCCATCTGGGTAGTCGTTGATCGTCTTACCAAGTCAGCGCATTTCTTGCCAATCCGTGAGGATTTTTCGGCTGACAAACTTGTTCAAATCTACGTGGATGAAGTTATAGCTCGACATGGTGTTCCTTTGAACATCATTTCTGACAGAGATGCTCGTTTCACTTCTCATTTTTGGAGAACCATGCAATCTGCTATGGGGTCTCAACTTAATCTGAGCACAGCTTATCATCCGCAAACGGATGGTCAATCTGAAAGAACAATCCAGACACTGGAGGATATGCTTAGAGCTTGTGTGATCGATTTTGGTGGTAGTTGGGATTCACATCTTCCATTGATTGAATTCTCCTACAACAACAGTTATCACTCCAGCATCAACATGGCTCCTTTCGAGGCTCTCTATGGTCGAAAATGTCGTTCACCAGTCTGCTGGAATGAGATTGGCGAGGCTCAACTTACTGGACCTGCCCTCATTTTAGAGACAACAGATAAGGTAAAGAAAGTTCGTGATAACCTTCAGACAGCTAGAAGCCGTCAAAAGAGTTACGCGGACCTAAAACGCAAGCCCTTGGATTTTCAAGTCGGTGATCGTGTATTGCTTAAGGTCTCACCTTGGAAAGCTGTGATCAGATTTGGGAAGAAAGGAAAACTTGCACCTAGATACGTTGGACCATTCAAGATCATCGAAAGAATCGGTAAGGTAGCCTACAGACTTGAGTTACCTCCTGAACTTGGAAATGTTCATCCAACCTTTCACGTGTCCAATCTCAAGAGGTGTTTAGCCGATGAGAACCTCCACATACCGCTTGACGAAATTCGTGTTGATAAACACTGAAATTTGTTGAGAAACCGGTAGAAATCCTGGAGCGTGAAGTCAAGTGGCTTAAACACAAACGCATTCCTTGTCAAGGTTCGCTGGGAATCTAAACGTGGACCCGATTTTACTTGGGAATGTGAAGATCAAATGAAGGCAAAATATCCGCATCTTTTTCCACGAGTTTCCTCTAAATAAATTTCGGGACGAAATTTCCACAAGTAGGGGAGACTGTAACATTTGTGCTTGTAATCATTGTGAACCGTTCAGTTATCAATAAAACAATGTTATTTGATCCCAATGTTTGTTTGGTTGTGTTTTACATTTTTCATGTTTTGACTTTTGTTCAATTTCAAACTCTACATCGCTTTCTAGAGAGTTATACGCAAACTGGTGCGTAAACGTACTCAGTTTAACGCGACAAATACTCCGGAACATCAACATATACTCAACATACCTTAAATAACCTTTATATAACTTAGAAATAAGTTTTGAAGGCTTTGGTATGGCAAAAACAAGTTAATTCGCTTACAGGGACTAAATTTGACAAACTACGAAAGTATGCCAATTTGAACTGTAACGAACATTCCGGAACATGTCCATAAGTTAAACATACCATAAAGATCCTTTACATAGCTTAGAAATAGGCTTTGAGGGGTTTGGTATGCTAAAACAAACTTTTGGATCATTCAGGGGCTAAAAGTGTCAAAAAGTGCACAAGTTTGCACTTTCGCGCATAACTTACGTTCTGAATACATCCGGGCATCCAAAAATTTATGTAAGCATCCTTATATTATGCCTTAGTGTTTGGCATGAGAAAAATCCATTCGTCGCGTCATTTGGATCATTTTTCGCGCTTATGCGCATTCCGTTGTAATTAACCGAACATCGCGATCGTACGGCCAAACGAACCAACATCCGACACATTTTTGAGCATGTTTCATGTCCACAATGTTTAGACATCATTTTAGGGCCCTAAAGTTGGCTTTACGGGCCTTAGAAGTGTCGGAAATGGCTTAAATACATAACAGGGACTAAAACTGTAATTGCTGAAAGTTTAGGCGGATCAGACAGGGCCAGGCGGCCCGCTTGAGCCTTGTGTGAATCCTGACGCGGGCCGCGTGGGACATGCAGATCAGATAAGATCGATTAGTCAGCAAATCTCAGCTGATTAAACCACAACCACATGATTTCACTTGCCCTTTCAGCTCATTAAGGGTCATTTTCAGTAACCACCACTTTTCGACAAGTGTACGCACGAGATTCGATCACGTTTTTCAAGAAACGATCCTAACGGTTCGGGAAATACTATAAATACCCCACCCCCATTCTTGTTAAAACCCACAAAAATCTGATCTAAGCTCTAAGTTGGAACCTTTGTTTCATACCTGAGCTATTATGATCTAGATTAGCATTCGGGGACCCTCCGTAAGTATTCTTTCGTTCTTTTATTCGCTTTTCGAGTCTGAAAGTCAACGTTTTGTTGACTTTCTGCATTAACCAGCCTATGTTCAACACGAAGTTCATTAGAACTTCATAACGTGAGCGTGATCACGATGGTTATAGTCCGTAGTGACTATACCTACTGATTACCACGTTATCTAGGCTCAGTGACGAGTCGTAGTTTCGGCCAAAATACGCATTTTTGTGTATTTTGTAACCAAACTACTCGTGAGCATCAAGGCCGTTTGTTTTGATGCCAAACCTATTTTCTAAACTTAGTTAAGCATGTTCTAACATGCTTAGCTCGTCACTTTTAGTATAGTGCTTATATAGGGTCGTAAGGTAAGCGATCTAAACCATCGCTTATACTTTCGAACCCGACCCATTTGGTCGATCATTAGGATCCGACCAAACATATTAGGTGACCATAGCTATAACCTTCCGAGGTTATACCTTGTGGTCACAATGTTAGGCGTTCCAAATGCGTTCTACGCGAACGACGTGTTAAGGTAGCATAAGCTACCTAAACGGGTCGTAATGGATCGTAAGCACTTAGGATAGGTTTCATTTTAGTATGTAGGCTTTGTTAAACCATATTTCACGAGTCTCCATACTCGTTTGGTTTACAAACCCGCATACTATCCGATCCTTCCGATTTTGTCCGGTATATTAATATAGCTACCTATTAGGTGCCGTCTGATATCCCGTGATCTCTAGCATTGTATGATTATTACACAAGGAATTCAAAGCAATCTCAGGTGAGTACATTGAACCCCTTTTTTACTGTTTTCCAAACTGTTTTGGGGTGAAACACATGTGCCTACCTGTTACTTTCATGCTTTCCATGTTTTCACATCATATACCTGCTATGTTCGTTAGTGCATATTAGTACATTGCTTTACAATACATCTTATGCTATGTATGCCCATTGTGTGCGTACTTAGTACATTGCTTTACAATACATTTTATGCTATGTATGCCCATTGTGTGCGTACTTAGTACATTGCTTTACAATACATTTCATGCTATGTATGCCCATTGTGTGCGTACTTAGTACATTGCTTGACATTACATTTTCATGCTATGTATGCCCATTGTGTGCGTACTTAGTACATTGTTTCACATTGCATTTCATGCTATTTATGCCCATTGTGTGCATACTTAGTACAATTGTTTACATCACATGCCTTCATTTTGGTACAGCATTTGGGTTGTTTAACATGGAACAATACATTCATTAACATTAGCTACGCCATTCGTTAGTAGGTAGTGGTACCATAGGAATTGACAACTCCCGTTCCTGAAATCCTGGGTTTGTTTGGACTGGAAGGAATGACCGAATTCGATATACATAACTTAGATAAACCTTTAGTTTGTTTAAGGGTTTATCGCCACAGTCTCAAGGCTTGGATGTATGCATATTTCACAATACCGCATAAATGTTTATATCAGTAGAGCATGCATTGTTCCACAAAACATAACGTTGATTTAAACCATGTTTTACTTCAACACCTTGTTTTGTGCATTTTACATATGGTTGAGTTGATACATCTCGCTTACCATACAAGATATATTTTGGGTACACATTACATTATCTACATTAAACATAAACATTTCGACATTGATATACATACTTGGTGGTTTACATTGAACATAGACATTTCGACATGGTTTACACAATAACACTTGACAATTGAGTTATACATGAATAATTTACATGGTGGTTGGTTTGGGTAAATGATTGGAGTAACGTGGCATATGTAATATGATACAAACATGGTGGATACGCCGCTGGTACTTCCTATATATAAATGCTTGTATAATATTACATATCGTAGCGTTATCTAAGTCATTTCAGTTTAGACACATTACATTTTACACAAATAACATACTTTCTACAAGACATTGCTTTACAAACAACTTATCATATTCAACTCAGTTTACTTGGTTATTCGTTTAACCTTACACTTATCTATACATATCATCTGATATTATCGTTTTTCAAATGGTTTACAAAGCAAGACAAATTACAAGGTTCATGACTGACTGTTATTAAACATTTCTTTAAACTCAAGTCATGAATCCCATTTTCACAAAACCTATGTATCTCACAGGCATTTTTATGCTGACGTACCTACTTTCACATGTGTTTTCAGGAGCTATTCCATAGGATGATGATCATGACACTAGGGCGGACCTGTGCCTTAGAGACTAAAAATGAAGATAGACTAGTTTAAATTTTGTTATGAACTCTCTGTTTCCTGTTTAAGACTAAGTAACACTTCTATTTAATAAATAAAATGTAACTTTGATTTCCATGGTTATGAAACAATTAGTTATGTCCACAACACTCCCCGGCGTTTCCGCCGCCGTTGCACGTTACACGCGGCCGGGGTGTGACAACCTTGTTCTTCCCTAGCCTAAGAGCTAGTTGTAAGATCCTTGAAACCCTTATTTATGCTTCTTATACTTAGTAGATTATGGATGTACACAATGATCATCTTGAAGCTCACTAACTAAACACTTGAAAACCCTAAAAGTAAACAAGATAATCTAACATAATTATGTGTTTTCTTATTCATCTTGATGATTAGTGCAGTATAGATTATGTAGAATTGATGATCTTGCATGATTATACTTGAAATGTGATCTAAACATAAAGATGTTTAGATCTAGAAAGATCTACATCTTTGAAGTTCATGAACTTTACAACTAGTCTTGAAAATGGTTCTTGAAAAATATAAAGTTATCAAGAAACTAAAAATATGTTTATAAAATGATGATCTTAAAAATACAAGCTAAAGTGGTTCATGAAAACTTTTTAAAATGAAAGATGAACATAAAAAAGTATGGTTACTTTTAGTGGTCTTGATAAATATATAGATAAGTTCATGAAACTTGAAGATGTGTTTATGTAATTATGCATGAAAATTGATGTTTTGGGGACTTGTTTGAGTTGATGATCATATTGGGGGTAAAGATTGATTAAAAATACGTTTTAAAAAAGTGGAAAACGCCCATAGTATAGGGGAAACTATGGTGAAATTTTCTAAAATCCTAATCATGATTAAAGTGTGTTTTAACAAGTGATTATCATCACTAAACGAGATCATGATTAGGCAAACTTTGGTGAAAAGCTTAAACTAAACACTTATGGTTATTTTTCTAAGTTAATGGAACTATATATATATATATATATATATATATATATAGGGTCAGGATCTAGAGAAAACAGTGGAAAGTGTGAGAACGGTGAGAACGCTTATGAATCGTCCGATCAAAACAATCTATGGACTAGATTGGCGCAGTGGCGTTTTCGTAAATAACATCAATTTTATTACGTGGACGCGCTTCATTAAGGGTAAAAAGTCTTTTGACTTCTCCACGCAAAACGCCATCTCATGAAATAAAACGCCAAACATGCAGCACACACCATTCTAACTAAAAATGCCATTAGATATAAAACGCCAAACTTAATTATAATAAAATCATACCTAAAAAACGGCCAAAAAAATCCTATATATACAACATCTCAGACCTTCAATTAAAAACACACACAAAACCCCAAACGACATATTTAATATATACCATTCGTCTTAGAAACACCAAAAACCCCAAACATCAAATATCTTCTAACCCAAAACGTTTCTTTGAAATTCAGTTGGGTTGTCTTTAAGGTTTCACTCAATGTAATGGACAAAAATCCTTAAGTGAGGATATTGTCCATTTCAATGAGTAAAAATCTTATTGACTTTATCCTCAACTTCCATCCAATTTATAACGCCAAAACATACAAAAACATTATTAAGGTTTGTTGTCAATAAAGTTTAGCTGTATGGGGGTGGACAACATTGACAGCTATCTTTCTTAACCGAGGATTAACAATGTTGTCCATCTCATACAGCAAAACTGATGTGCGTAGTGCGTGGTATATTTTTTTTGTTTATTTTTAGCCCTTTTTACACTTTAGTCAAGTTTTAAATTTATAAAACACGATATTTTACTAACACTAAACACACATATGGGCAAGTGCACCCATCGTGAGCGTAGTATAGCGTTGGTAAGATACCGAGGTCGTCCAAGGACACAAGAGCTTTTAGTACCGGTTTATCCTCAACGTCTAATCAAATCAAAATTTTAGAAAAAAGGTTTAAACATGAAAATAAAAGAGTAAACTGCCATTTTGGTCCCTGTGGTTTGGCCAGTTTTGCCACTTTAGTCCAAATCTCAAACTTATTACATCTGGGTCCCTGTGGTTTGCATTTTGTTGCCATTTTAGTCCAAAATCCAAAAACCCTATTTTTTTTTACTGTTGCAACCTCCTATTTTGTCCTGTAGTGTAGGGGCATTTTGGTCATTTTGCTTTTCATTTTACATTTTCTTAATTAACTTCATCCCCAAATAAATCATCATCATCATCATAAAACCCTAACAGACTCTCTCTCTTCTCTCTCTAAATCGATCAGTTAAGTTGAGACCTAGATCGATCAACATAATCCCCAAATAAATCATCATCATCGTCCCACCTGAGCACCACTCCGGCGTCGTCCCTACCGAAACTCAGATCCACCATTGTCATCGTCATCTCTGGGTTCCCCTCTCTCTCTCTCTCATGTTTCTCTCTCATTCGTGTGTGTTGGAGAGAAAAGCTTTGAGTTTCAGATCTGAATCGAAATCAGAAATATTTTGATCTGATTGTTTGTGGGGGTTAGAGATCAGAGAGATTGGTGGTGGCAGTGGTTATGGTGGTGGCGGTGAAAGAATGAAGCAGAAGCTCCGGCGGCTGTGCGTCTTTTTTGGATGGTTTTAGCAAGAGGGCAGGTGGTGGGGCGGTGGCGGGTGGAGTGACGGTGGTGGCACTGCAGATCTGGATCGAAATGGCAGTTTACTCTATGAGGCAGAGAGGAGCAAGGGTTTCTGAGGGTGGTTGCCGCCTCTTTCCACCAGTGATTTTGATTATCTTCAACAACCCTCCGTTATATATGTATATGTATTGAGAGAGAGAGACAGAGAGACAACTGTTCTTTCGTGGTGTGTGTTGTTACTTGTTCTGTTATGCTTGTTCACCATGAGGCTGTGATGATTTCACCTAATCCGAGTCAAAATCGGGTCAACATTTGAGATGATGTTCTTGATTTTCTGGATTTTCTGATGATGTTTGATTATGTTCTTGATTTTCTGGATTTTCTGGGTTTTGATGATAATGTTTGATTATGTTCTTGAAGATACAGATCTGAGCCTCGTTTCTTTTTACAAATCGGTTTTTGTTTTGATTTGTTGTCTGTATTTTGATTTTTGTGATGGTTTCTGGTTTTGTTCTGGGTTCTTGATTTTCTTGAAGATGATGTTCTTGATTTTCTGGATTTTGATCATGAAGTTTGATGATGTTCTTGATTTTCTGGGTTTTGATGATGAAGTTTGATGATGTTCTTGAAGATAGATGTTATTAATTACTGAAATATTATAATAAATTAACATGGACCAAAATGCCCCTGCACTACAGGACAAAATAGGAGGTTGCAACAGTAAAAAAAATAGGTTTTTTGGATTTTGGACTAAAATGGCAACAAAATGCAAACCACAGGGACCGAGATGTAATAAGTTTGAGATTTGGACTAAAGTGGCAAAACTGGCCAAACCACAGGGACCAAAATGGCAGTTTACTCAAAATAAAAACTAAAAATGCTGAAAAATAAAAATAAAAATAAAATAGATAGACAAGATAAATCACTTGGATCCGACTCGCCTTTAGTGTAACCTTTGATTATTTCCGCTCCTTTGCACTTTTTAAGAGATTATCTTAGTTATAGTAGTAGGCCCCTCTTTTGAAGGTGACGTTACCCTCAACCCAGTAGTTTGAGTCAGCAAGGATACAATCCTAAAGGGTTGGATTATTGATAGATAATTAATTAAGTTATTAATGCGTAATGTGGTAGGCCCCTCTTTTGAAGGTGACGTTACCCTCGGCTAAGTAGTTTGAGTCAGCAGGGATACAATCCTAAATATCCGGGTTAATATTTTAATAGTAGTTTACATATGAGGGGATCAAGAAATTCGAACCCCCGCCATCCAATACCAGTGGGTATTGAAGGAGGTCCTACTAAGCTTGACCCAGGTCCTTGCAGGATCTATACACTAAACAAGGCAAGACTCTTACCAAACCAATCCCTTAACTCCCGACCAGGTAGCCAACATATCTCGATATAGACCGTGGAGATATGAATGGTGTAAATCTTTTATTTTATATAGACAGTAAAATAACGCCAAGAGACCACGAACAAATGATAAGGAAGTTTCACATTCAACATAAGAAACTAGTTATTAAAGTCATTAATACATAACCAAATAAAAAGTGTGAAAAGATTAAAAATAAAAAGTATTACACTAAATGCTTGTCTTCACCAAGTGATGTAAGAGACTTAGGCAAACATGGCCTTTGATTGTCAAGAACTCTTACCGTCAATCTTGGATCCCGAGACTACTACACACACTCTATGATGGATGATGGATGATGGTGGTGGATGTGGGTTGTGATGGTGGTGGTGGGTGGGTGAAGTGTGAGAGAGGTGGTTTGCCAAGGGATGAGTTACAAGTGAGCCAAGCACCCCTATTTATAGCCCGCACAGAAGCCCGACACGGCCCCGTGTCCACCCATCTTCTCTGTCTTCATTAATTGCAGTTTGTCTGCATTAGTTAACCACGCCCCCGTGTCTGCTGGGCACGGCCCCATGTGCAGAAGCGTATCTGTACTATCAATATTTGCTTGGATTCTGCGAATCTTAGCGTTGACCATAGCCCCGTGTCCAGTGGGCATGCCCCCGTGTTGGGTGATAGAAGCTTCTACAACTTTTTCTTTTCTGCAGACACTTGGGCACGCCCCCGTGCTTAATGAGCACGGGGCGTGTTCAGCCTTCTGTTCTCTTGTTTTTGCTTGGGGAGATGCTGTCGAGGGGTCGGACATGCCACGTTTATTCCTTTTCTTGTATTATTGTTAGATTTGGCTGCATTTTTGCTTCTTTTGTTCATTTAAGCTCTTTTAACCCTGAAAATACAAAAGGAAGACCAAAGCACACTTTTTCCAACATTAGTACTAAAAAAGGGTTAGTTTTATGCCACATTTGATGTAATTTATATGTTGGATTTTGTACACATCAAATACCCCCACACTTAAATCTTTGCTTGTCCTCAAGCAAAAGTCTTTATAATGTGGCTTACACTCCCAAATGGAACGGGTCAAAGAGAAGGTTTTGGGCTTGTCTTAAGTGTCGGGATTCCAAGTTTTTTATTAGGTTTTATTTTTATGTTATTTACAATCCTATTCGTCATGATTTATTTAGAACATTACATAAGATAAATTACTTATTTGGGCATAACATGCCTCTTTAAAATTCCATTTATATACAAGTTCACATACCTCACGGGAGATCACTCAACACTCGGCCGAAAATGTATTTTTGTGAAACACTCGAGAGCGGCATGGAACTTACTTCTACCATAAGCTTGCCAAGCAATCAATCCTCCTCCTTTTTAACTTTACACCTTTGTAAATATCAAGAGGACTTTTGGGGGAAGGGTTAGGCTTGGGTTAAAGGTAGGTGGTTAGGTTAGTGGTTAGTAGAAAAAGGGCGAAAGGCGAAAAAACATCGGTTTTCGTAAGACTTTTTATTTTATGACTTTTTTATTTTAATGAAGCATTTCTTAAAACAAAGTTCTTTTTGATGAACTTGTTTGTTTTATTTCTTGGCTTCATTATTCATCATTTTTTTTATAAGCAATGTCATATGAAAAACCGAGCTTCTTAGTAAAATAAAGGGTTTAAAATAAAAAGGGTTTTGGTGGGTAAAGGGTGGTTGTTTTGTGGGTTTAGAAATGAAAAGGTTTAGGCACTAGGGGGATTTTGGGTAGGTGGTAAAAAAAAAAGAAAAGTAATGGTGTTGAAAGAAAAAGGGTTAGTCCTAATGCCTCCATCATTTACTTACTTGGGTTTAAGTTGGTAAGGACCGGGAATGTATCGTCATGACAAGTTCTAGAGTCGTAAGAAACAAAACGGCTATTCACACAAGAAACGAAGAATGAGCATTTAGTTTAAAGATGTGTATTTGTATGCTCAATAAAGGCTCAAAACTCACTTTTTGTGGGAATGGGTCTTTATGTGATCAAGTATATATAATCAAATTTTAACTAGATTTGTTATGCCGTTTCATAATCTTCTTATGTTGGTTCTTTTTTTCACGACGCTATCGGTTGTAAATTTGTAAAAATATAATCTTTTTAAAACTTGTAATTCCCATATTAAACCAAGACAAGTAAAAAAAATGAAAAATTTTTGAAAAAATTTGGGGTGTTTAGCGGTTCCAATAGAGTTTTGTGTAAGGGTTGTGATTAGGACTTGCAAAATTCAAGGTTTTAGCATCCCCCCTACACTTAAATTACACATTGTCCTCAATGTGTCCAAAAAATAAGTTTTTAGGTTGATTGAATGTGTAAAAAGTGTGTTAAAAACAAAATTTAATGTTACTGGGCAGCTGGACACGACCCCATGTTGGATGAACACGGCCCCGTGGTCAGTTTGCCAGTAACGAGGACTTACAGAAGGTGGACATGGGGGCGTGTCTGGCGAACACGACCCCGTGTTGGGCAAAAATCTGCAAAAAATAGACAAACAGCAGGTTTGGGCGGTGGGCACGGGGGCGTGTCGGCTGGGCACGACCCCGTGTGGACAAACTGCAAAAGTGTAAAACAGGTTTCTGGCTTCGGTTTTCCGGTCCCAGCTTTAGTAGCACTAATGTTTAGTGCTCTAAGCCTCGTATGTACCTGTTTAACTAATAAATACCACAACAAACATAACAAACATCCCAAATTACCAAAGTTCATCATCCACGTCACAAACAAAGTGTTTGAAAAGGCGGTAAATCCACCCTCCAAAGAAGATAGGAATCGGGGGATTAGCAAGCTGGTTCAGGTGCATGTTTCGGAGTAGCAGGCATGGAACATTAAGGTTGACACGGTTGTGGATGCAATGGAGAACTACCAGATCTCGTAACCCTACAACACCGCTGCTGTCGTGTCTCTGACTAAGAGAGTAGGTGAGGACCCTGTGAATGTAGCGGTAAAAAGGGTCTCTCAACTATGTGCTCTTAGTCCGGCTCGGGTTATAGTTGCCTTCCCCTAGTTGAGCCCAAGCAGCTTGGCGTTGATTTTCTTGAATTTCACGTAGACCACTGATACGTGGTTGGAAACTGGTGTTCGTTATTGCGTAACTTGATGTTTTTACGTAAGTTTTAATCTCGGATGGCCTACTTTTAATCAAAAATGTGTTTTGCAGGTTTGATGAAGTTTAAGGAGCTTTTCGGGAGCTTTACGAGTCACCGAGTCAAAAACCGGTGCACCGGGATGCGTTACGGATCAGTCAGAAGTGCGAAACAAAGAAATCGGAGAAGTGGGTTAGAGAGCCCGTCGGCGACGGGTCCAAGGCCGTCGGCGACGCCCCCTTAAAATGCTCGTAGACCAAAAGTCCCCGTATCCAGTTAAATAGGCCGTCGGCCAGTTTCGTGATTTTGGGAGCCCGTCGGCGACGGGGTGGGACCCGTCGGCGATGGGTAGAGGTTCTTCAGAACGCGAATTTTGAGGTTTTATTGGTTAAACTCAAGTTTCATTGGTTCCTTGGTCATTCAATTCGGGAGTTACATGTTTTGGGGAGTTTGAACTTTGATCTTGGAGCCTCAATTCATTCATTATTCATCACCATTCACCTAGCTATACCATCCATCTTCAAGAACATCATCCGAATCAAAGATCAACATCACCATCCAATTCACAATCATCAATTCATCCTAAACCCTAATTCTCCATATTATCAATCCTTCCATCATCATCCTTCACCAAACCTTCGTCATCCATCAATCATCCATTGTTCAAGCTTCGAGATGATTTACATCAAGTTCCACACATCCGGTGATCAAGCTTCTTCAACCATGAGCGGCTAATCATCTTAGTTTCACCCCGGAGTAGGTAGTTGTTAATTTAGGGTTTCGAATTGTTTATTGCTTCAACTTTGTGACAAATTGTGTTGATTTTTGAAACCATTGATAATAGTGTTACATTTGTTGCGAATTCGTAAATTGTCGAACGATGTTAAAAGTTATGACTTTACGAAATGGTTATATGTAATTGTGCATTATCGTGGTTAGGTTTTACTTGTGTTGATTACAGAGTGTATTCTTGTCCGTTCTTCGGGACGTTGATAGTTATTAGTACCTAAGTCACGGTATACTAAATCCGCTAATCATATGCAATTGAGTTGAATCTAAAAACGTGTAGAAACCCTAGGTTGGCAATTACCGAAACCGGGTGTGAATCCTTTTTCTTATTATTGTTTATTAATCAATCTTTCTTGCAATCAAAATCTTAATTGTTAATCAATTTCAGTAGTTACTTTACAATTTTTCAATCAAATAAAAATACAAAAATACTTTAGCAAGCTTCATAATTTGTGACACTTTTGATAATTCAATCGAATCCATTCACAAACCACATACTCTTCGTGTTTCGACCCCTTGCTACCACTAGCTATTTGCTAAGGGTAAATAGGGCTTATAAATATTATCTTTGACCGGAGCGCGACACTCCGATCAACCACCGGTGTTCTCTTCATCTCCAGCATCCTCTTCAGCGTACAACCCCACCAGAGCCCCAAATTGAGCGATTGAGATCCTATACGTGGTCCCTCCACAATGGAACTCTACCCCTTCATTATCAAACGGTTCCGCTTTTTTCTTGAAGACGAATGTGCTGTAAAATTCCATGTTGTATTCATGCACGTAGCGAAGCCGAGTGCAAAGGGCAGCTCGTAGTGGGCCGGTGACAACGTTGTTGAAGCGGTCTAGCTGGTTCACTGCTCCTAGAAGATCCATGCATGCTAGTCGTGGGTATTCCTTGGGCCTAGTTCTTAGCACATCGTATCTCGCTCGAGCATCCAATTCATCTGCATTAAATCGAGTAAATCTCTTGTATCCATGCATAGAAGCCCGGACACGGCCCCGTGTCCATTGGGCACGGCCCCGTGTCCACTCATCTTCTCTGTCTTCATTAATTGCAGTTTGTCTACATTAGTTGACCACGCCGCCGTGTCTGCTGGGCACGGTCCCGTGTGCAAAAGCGTATCTGTACTATCAAGATTGCTTGGATTCTGCGAATCTTAGCGTTGACCATGGCCCCGTGTCCAGTGGGCACGCCCCCGTGTTGGGTGATAGAAGCTTCTATAACTTTGTCTTTTCAGCAGACACTTGGGCACGCCCTTGTGCTCAATGAGCACGGGGCGTGTTCAGCTTTCTGTTCTCTTGTTTTTGCTTGGGGAGATGCTGTCGAGGGGTCGGGCATGCCACGTTTATTCTTTTTCTTGTATTATTGTTAGATTTGGTTGCATTTTTGTTTCTTTTGTTCATTTAAGCTCTTTTAACCCTGAAAATACAAAAGGAAGACAAAAACACACTTTTTCCAACATTAGTACTAAAAAAGGGAAGTTTTATGCCACATTTAATGTAATTTATATGTTGCATTTTGCACACATCAAAAACATTATTGATTTTAGCATGATCAAATTTTGAGGTTTAAGGTGCTTTTATTTAGTGGCGTTCTTTTTATCCGTAAAACGCCAAAATTAAAAAATCAATCATCTTTCATTGGAAAATTCAAGATTGTTGGCTGAAGGGTGTAAACTTAATAACATTTTGCTGTATGAGATGGACAAATTTTCAAGAAAAAGATGCTGATGTCAGACTTTGGGTTTCCAAAGGGATACAAAAAAACTACTTGAAAAAAAAAAAACAAAATGAATCATACGAAAGTCAAACCAGCCAGTTAAGATGATTCAAAAAAGAAGAAAGAGACCGGTGACAGTTAAGATTTGGAAGATCAATTGTTTATATATTCTTTTTTTTAATTTTCTTTTTCAGTTGATTGTTATATAATAAAAACGCCATATATAATAAAAACGCCAACCAGCCAAATGCTTGTTAAAATGCTATCATACCGTAAAACGCTCCCAAAAACTCCCAAACTATAATAAAATTACTTTGGAAAAGTATTATAAAAAACCCAAACAACAAAAAAAAAATAAAAACCAAACTTAAAAATGTAACTAGAAACAGTAACTACAAAACAGTAAAAATGAAAAGACGGAAACTTTATTATATTAGAATCTAAAACGCCAAACTTGAAAGACGGGACGTGTTACAGACTTTAGAGATAAAAGCTTATCAAAAACAATAATTACAAACAGTAACTGAAACGACGAATACTTTATTATAATAATGCACCGCCTAACCTACGCCGCCAAAAGAAATCCTACAAAATAATAACTATCAGCAACTTCCATTTAATCAAACCAAAAAAAATAAACGCCAAATACTACTAAATACCACTCACTATAAAACGCCAAAAAATTAAAAAATCACAGATTGCTAATATGCTTTCTTGGATATTCAGTATTGTTCTTCGTGAAGTTTGACTGAATGGATTGTTAGCTGATGGGAGTAACTCAGTAAGATTTTGCTGTATGAGATGGACAAATCTTCAAGAAAAAGATACTGATGACAATCGAATGTCATTTTGTGTTCTTTGTTCTTGAATAAGGCTTGGATGAGGAGAAGAGATCAATAACACTGAAGAGTGGGATGATTATAAATATGAAGATCAAGATAAAGAAAAAGCGAAAAACCCACCCACACGGCATAGATCTATGTCCCCAAACATCCACAAAAAGCCACTTCAACAGATGAGCAGGCAAAATATTCAAACCGATGGGTTTGTTAAGTTTTACATAAAACGCCATATATTTGGTGACAGTTCTTGTACTATTAAAGAAGAGAGAGACTGATGACAGTGAAGATTGTGTAGAGAGATCCGATTAGGATTTTAATTTATTTTCTTCGCTTCTATTTTTTTCCCTGTGGTTGTAATGTAATTTTACAATTGTAAAACGCCAAGATACCACAAACGCCAAAATGTATATAAAAAATAATAGAACAATGGGCCATCTTGTCTAAAACGCCTTGCAAAAACGCCATTCAGATAGATTTCCTGACCCCCCTGTGGTTCTAATGGCATACGATTTGAAAAATGCCATAAACACCAAAATGTTAATACAATGAAACCATTAAACGCCATTAATTATTGAATTTGGTTAACGCCAAAAATCTTAAACCCCAAAAATAAAACAATATTGTGAAAAGCGGAACCGGAAAAGCAGAAGATAAAAGGACAAAAAGCCCCTCCGCCCTTCTCTATGACGCGTGACACGTGTTGGGCCAGGATGCGTTCTCACCGTTCGCACACTTTTGAGGGTTTTCTCCTGATCCCGTTTCTATATATATATATATAGGGTGAAAAATATATATTTTTTGAAATGACCATCTTATGTGTGTATATACATGTATGTATTTATGTGTATGTATTTAGAAGCTAAGAAGCTTAAACATGCTAAATACTTAAATACAAACACTTGAAAGCACTAAATACTTGAAGATAACCAAGTATAAAGATACATATGGTTACATATATATACATACATATCCCCAGAGCTTGTTGCATGGAATGTTAACTCAAGAGGATATATATATATATATATATATATATATATATATATAGAGTAAGGTTAACATACAAAAAGCCTTATCATACATCACGTAGGAGACAATATTAACCGTTGGATCAGGGGTATAATCACGCATGGGACCACATAATCACGCATGGGACTATAATCACGCACGTTCTATGATAATAACGCACGTTATATTTTTTGTCATGTATGTTAATGTAGGTTAAGCCTTGAAATACATTATACTTTCTCTCTCTCTCTCCCTCTCTCTCTCTCTCTCTCTCTCTCTCTATATATATATATATATATATATATATATATATAGGGTGGGAGTTGCCTACAAATTCCATTTTTCCTACAAAGTGTAGGAAGTGTTCTAAGAGTGACATGTGGCATTTAGAGTTTTTATATTAAAGGGCATAAAGGTAATTGAATAATTAACTTATTTATGGAAGATTTATTTTTTAAACAAAATAAGGAGATTTTTAATGAAACAACATATCTTTTAAGAATTCAAAATTGTCAGCCAAAGACGAAAATGATTTGTTTGATATTATGGATTACTTATAATACAAAGACCGTATACATAACAAATTAACATGACATGTGATCATTCATGAACAAATTCTTAAAGTTGTGTTTTAGCAGTTATTAGTTTATTCACGTTGAGTTTTATTTGTTACAAGTGTAAACAACTTACATTTCTGTATAACACACTAGTATAAATAGATTAGATTCTGTATAATACACCAATATAAATAACTTACATTCTGTAAAACACACCAGTATAAATAGCCTACATTCCATATAACACACCAGTATAAACAGTTTAGATTCCGTATAACACACCAGTATAAACCGCTTCTATCGCCAGTATAACACACTAATATAAATAACTTAGATTTCGTATAACACAACAGTATAAACAACTTTGATCGCCAGTATAACACACTAGTATAAACAATTTAGATTCTGTATAACACACCAGTATAAACAACTTCGATCTGTAGTACAACACACCAATATAAACAACTTAGATTTTGTATAAAAGCTTGCCTTTCTTATAACACACTAGTATAAACATATTGGATGGCAGATTTTTTTTTAAATGTATAAACATTTTTTTGGAATAGATTATAGTGTTATTGTTCTCCATTGTTTGAATGTTCTTGAATCATGTTGGAATGAATCGTCTTTAGTTTGGATGTCTAGATCCATTATTTTAGAGATTGGTGGTTAATTAATAAAGAAATTGCTAGAATAAAGGACCTGATGGTAGTTTCTTTATTTAAAACACGATTAATGACTACAATGCCCCTCGCCCATGCCCATTAAATGAATCAATAATTAAAACAGAAATATTACAAAAATGCCACCCAACTAATTTCAACCTTTGATCAAACACATCCAATGGCACAAAATACTTCCTACACTTTGTAGAGAAAAAAACACACTTTGTAGAGGAACCTCACCCTATATATATATATATATATAGATACATGTACATTATATCCCTAAACCTAAATTTGGACAATTCGGACAACGGACAAACTAACTTATATATGCTGAAGAAATTATATATATATATATATATATATATATATATATATATATATATATATATATCCCAAATATATAATAAAAGTTCGGCAATAAACTAAAAATCTCGTCACCGACAACGATCGTTCATATCATCACGACGAGGAGCATATATCTTACCAACGACCCTTGGGCATTTTTCGCCATGAAAATATATATAAACGACTACGACGACGAGATTCTAGAAATAATATATTTTTAGACACTTTCAAACATGTATTTTCATCGATCTTAAAAATCCGGAAAATATTATATAAATAACCCACTAAGTGAAGATATACAAGTATATAAGAATACGTACACTAAAACACTTAGTGAAATTGCAAGATTGCAGGTAATGTACATGTACACATATACATATAAATACGACATAAATACCCACAATAAAATATACAAGTGAAGTATATACATGGTATACGTATACGTATAAATACACAAATACAATGGATGTATACAAATACACTTGATGAAGTATACACATACAAGAGTATACCGTACATGTACACTGACATGAATATGATGTTAAAAGTAAATAGTTTTAACTAATATATCTAGTGAAGACATAATATATATATATATATATATATATATATATATATATATATATATATATCAAGAACAGATATCTACAAACGAAACGATCTTAATTATACAAGTGAACGAGGTTCACCATCCTTAAATATATATTGGAAGAATATATATATACAAATCATAACGATAAACCACCCGTGCGAGACATGGAGACGCATACGGGCTAGGCCCATTCCTACTCGTGTGAGGCACGAAGACACATACGGGCTATGCACGAAGACTCATGCCCATTCATACACAACATGATACAAATACATACATACATACATATATATATATATGTATTAACAAAGAACATACAAATCAAACGCTAACGTATAAAAAACAAACAAAGGTTTCCAAATAAACAACAAATACGAACTTAACGACATTCAATATGAGCAAAGTGTACACGGTCTAGTAAAGACCTAATTGTCTATTGAGTTAGAACACTTGTAGGTTGCACCACGTATTTGGATACCCCTTTGCTAGCATCTACTTACGGACGCAAAACTGTTAGTTCATGTCCCCCTTTTCTTTTAAACATGTTTCGGTTTTACAATTATCGAGGGAAATACATGTTACGATGGTATGATTAAGCTAAGGAATGAAACAACTAGATCATGTGTGAATAGGGTGGAACTTAAGCACCACTAAACACATACAGACTGAGGAACGAAAGGGGTAGATCTTTTGGGTTTTGGCGAGCCCCACTCATGGGTTCGTGTGGCCGCATGAAGTGCCTTCGTGTCACAATCGAGGTTAATCGGCACTAAGGCGTCAAGGGTTGAGTGCTTCCTATGTCGGCACACATATTAATGTCTTTGCAAAACATTAAATTTCATAGACGCTTCATATACCACACTTTTACATACGGTTTTCTATACAAACTTTCAAATGTTTTTAATATTCATTTGATACGAACTCAAACACATGAATTCACCAACTTTTGTTGACTTTTAAACTTACATGTATTTCAGGCAATTAAGTGGATCTTTGGTCGGTTTGGTTCAATATTTCAAGGTTGTCAAGATAGCAATGTCATCTCGTTTTGATGGGGTTTGGTTCATATATCTCGTCCTTGAGCGAGATATAGAATGCAAGGCCTTGGTGTTTAAAACTTTATTTTGTACAAGTCTTATTTTGTAAAACAATATTACTTGTTATGTCTTTTTAGAACAAACTTGTGACTTGTGTACTTTCTATATCTTAGAATGGATGAATATCGTGCATATTTTATTCATATAGTTTGTTTACTTACATCGTATGCAATGAAAACTAATCAAGTTCACACCTTGCGCTTCCGCCTATAAGCGGGTGTGATAAGTATCATATTGATATTATGATGAACTGGACCAATAATAACTAAATGCACGCAACGAAGCGTGTTGGAATCTCACTAGTTAAAATATAAAATAATTATTGTATATGAGTTGTAAGTTGGTTATTCAAGTAATAATTATTCTATTAAGTTTATCTCTAATGGATTTTATCAGATCGATTCGATCCGAACCGAAAATTATTATCTAATGATAGACAAATAATCCCTGTAAATCCCCCTATAACAAAAATTCTAGGCCTACCATTGGATGTATCTAAGATGAACAACTGATGCGTCTAAAAGTGTCTAATGCGTCTAAAAATGTACCATGGGTTTCCGTACTTCCTTTTTTTTCTTTGCCACCACGATATTTAAATAGACATAACTTTTTCATACAATAATATTTAAAATAAAATACACCAAGTTAAAGATAATAAAATTCTCCTTAATTTGGTGTAATTTTTTATTTTTTTTGAAAACTTAACATATAAAAAAGTTATGTCTGTTTAAAAATCATTGTAGAAAAGTTCAAAAAAATGCTTAAGATTGATGACATGTGTCAAATTTTTTATTGGCTTACCTGAATAGTCTACCTTAGACGCATTAAGTGCATTTATTTTAATGATACGTCTACCTTAGACGCGTCGCATGTTTGTTTTCCCAAAATTGTTTATTTTCGTGATTTTCTTTTCTTTTTAAAGGGTTCTTGGATTTTATCACACCTAACTATCGGCCTTTGGCCGTTGCCACCCCCAACTAACACTTTGACACCCGGCACCTCTAACTTGACTTTTAGTTTGTGCTGGCACCACTAAGTTAAATCTTTACTAACTGAGTTTGTTTCTGATCCTACATGGCACATACTTGATGAGATGGACATGATTATGTGGTTAATACGTGTCACTCTCCCTCCCTCCACACCTCCACCTCATCTTCCCCCTTATTTATATAATTTCCCACCGCAAAACCCTATCCATCCACACTCTCATCTCAACAACACTCATCACAATGGAACGTTTAACACCGACGTTTTTCTTACGTTACCAGAATATGATCTCTCCATTCCTCTATGCTTAAATCTAGTGCCACCAATTAAGCTACTAGGACTACTTGGACTGTCCACAGATAAGCAGCAGTTTGTGCAGATTGTAGCTTCCATCAAACGACGGCGCGTGGGTCTGCCTACGCGTGTGGTGGTGAGTGTATTGTCAGTTGAGTAGGTTTTTGTTTGTGTTCTGTCTAATAGATCTGGAACAGTTTTGAGATTGAGAAGATGCTAACGACGTCGTTCTTTTGTTAGCAGTTGGTTTAATAGTGTTGCTATTGCTTTGATGAAGCTTTCCGAATCCGAGAAGCTCTTTCCACCGGCTCGAACACCTCGGTGCCCTAGGTGAATAGTACAGATCATCAACGTCAATTATCCGGCGAGAATAAGGTGTTGACGTGGCTACTTCCGGCTGTTTAACCGGAAATTGAAGCGGAACAAGCTTACCGTCAGAGAACAGTTCGTCGGCTAGAATCATCAACGCCGGATCTTCAAGTCGGAACTCAAAGCCAGTAAACTCCTTTATATCCGATTCATTTTTCAGATCTGAAATAAGGGGGAAGATGAGGTGGAGGTGTGGAGGGAGGGAGAGTGACACGTATTCGCCACATAATCGTGTCCATCTCATCAAGTCTATGCCACGTAGGATCAGAAACAAACTCAATTAGTAAAGATTTAACTTAGTGGTAGCAGCACAAACTAAAAATCAAATTGGGGGTGTCGGGTGTCAAAGTATTTGTTGGAGGTGGCAACGGCCAAAGGCCGATAGTTGGGGGTGATAAAATCCTAGTATTCGATTAAATGCTTATATTTGAAATAATTATTTTGAAAACTGGTTAATCAAATCTGCCGTTTACCCTACTTCCCAATTCCTAAAAAGGGGCTTCTGTCCTAACTAACCAACAAATTAGTAATATATAAGTCGATACAACACGATTTTCATCATTCATAGCTCTGATTAAACCTACCAAATATATTGAGCTATCAAGTGACATTATATTCAAAAACAAAATGATCATCAGCAATCAAGATTCCGGTGGCTTCTTGCCACCCATCACCACCGTATTTACCAACAATCTCCACGACCACCAACCACCCTCATCCTCCACCACCCAAGAATCCGCTGCTATTGACCGTGCAATCTGTAAGATTCGTGATGTAGTAGCCGCGGCCACCTACAAGAACCCAAGAAGAAACCGGACAAGAAGAAACTATCTTCGTCGGACGGCATTGGGTAAAAGAAAGATTTCCCCGCCAACATGTGCAAGAAACTCCGGTTCTGAGACTTTGGATCGAGAAGATGGTCCCAAGATTAAGGTTCCTGGTTAATTAAGTCCTTGAATATTAATCTTCATCTTTCTTTTTGGAACTTGTTACCTGTTTCTATGGTTTTTATGGATTTTTATAAAAGATTTATGGCTTTTTTAAATAAAAGAATAGTGTTTTTTTTTTTATTAATTAAAGAACCATGTTTTTTTTTTTATTATTTTATTATTTATTTTTTTTTGTATTTTTGTAAGAATGATGGATTATTATATAAGAATGGTGGTTTTGTTTCTATAAAGAAGTTGGTCTTTTTTTATAAAAGAATCATGGTTTTCTTTACAAAAAAATGATTCACATTTTATAAAAAAAATGGTCTTTTTATAAAAAAATAATTATGATGGTTTTATTTATCCACAGAGATTGAGGAAAATGGAAGAAACGGCTACAACAATTGAACAAAGGTATCGGGATTTTAGTCATGAATCTGAAGTACAAGATAAAGAAAATGCCGGAGAAGACAACCCCTCTGAGGTAAAATGCTATATGTCTTTGGTTGTCAAAAGCTTTTGAAAACTATTAAAATTCTAGAAAACTATTAGGGTTTATTCAATTCATGTTATGAACTATAGAAAACTATTTAGGAATTTGTAACTTTTTTTAATCAAAATTCTATAAATAAGAAGTTGATGTTTGGCAAAACTTTTAAACAAAATTCTACAAATAAGAATTTATTGTTTGGCAAAATAAAATATCTTTGAAAGAATATAAATATACAAATATCAGTGGCTTTTTATATCTATACAAGTTTTACACCAAAAACTAATTTAAATGGTTGAATCTTATAGTTCTAAGTTTACTATTCTTTGGCTTTTTTTACTAATTAATCATACATGAAGTCCTAAGAATTTGTTGTTAATTTCACAGGCAATCACGGAGGCCGACAAAGGTGGAGAAGAATGTGTAGGGTTAAAACAAGTGGATCAAGGTGAAGGGGAACGCATTGGTTTCAAGCGACTTGATGATGGCGCTTTAAGAATCCAAATGCGTTGTTCGTGTCGGAAACGCTTCGAAATTTTGCATAACCATATTGGGTGCTTCTACCGGTTGATATAACGCACTACGGTTAGAAACATTTGATCTTCGAGGTGTTAGGATTTCCATGTAAACTACATGTTTCTTCTTGGTTTATAAAATTTGTCGATGACTTGTTGAGTTGTTGATCAAGATTCGATCATCAATTGAGTCGTCTTTTGAGTGTTTTAGTGGCTTCATTTGTTCCATAAAATCCTCTTGTATTATAATAAGTATAGTCAATTATGGTTACTAAAAGAGTAAATTAGAAAAAGGGTTAAAGTTCACGTATAAAGTGTCTTATCGTACAAAACGTACGAAAGACATGAAAAAGCCAAAAAAAAAACGCGGTGACATTTTGGTAATTATTTTTTCGTAAGTTAATTATCAAAATTACTCTAAAAATGATCTTTTAGAGTAATTTTGATCTTTTAGGGTAATTATCAAAATTACTCTACAAGTGTATCAAAATTACTCTACATCATAATTACTCTATAAGTGTACCAAAATTACTTTTCAAGTTTATCAAATAACATACAATTCAAAATTACTCTACAAAATCATTTGTAGAGTAAGTATGTTACTCTACAAAAGTGTCTTACAAGATCAAAATTACCATAAAGATCATTTGTAGAGTAATTATGATACTCTACAAAATTACTCTACAAGATCAAAATTACCATACAAGATCATTTGTAAAGTAATTTTGATAATTACTCTACGAGTAAATAATTACGAAAATGTCACCGCGTTTTTGTACATTTTCACCCTATTCGTACGCTTGTATGATAAGGGTATTTGTATTTGATCTTTTGTCATTACAAAAATCGTCCTTTATATTTACACTAGATTGCAAAGTGTGTCCTTTGTTTTCAAAAAGTAAAAAAAAAAAAACGTACTCGATGTTTGCAAACCCTTGCAAGTTATGTCCTTTAGCCCTAACTATGTTTATTTTCATGTTTAAATCTGAACAAGTGGACACCATGTAAGGGTAAATTAGTCTTTTTACCATATAATTATATAAAAGAATATTATAAAAATAATATAAAAGTTTATCCCTTTCTTTCAAGATCCAAAATCAAGATCTGGATCAGACCCACAATCAAGATCCAAAATCAAATTTGATCAAATCTCTCTCTCCAAAATCAAATCTTAAGGTTACATTGCCTCCTTTTATTGTAACGATATCGTTCACATGCACCGTAATGCTCTAAGACCTTTATTGTAAGCCTATAGAGCAGCAACCCGCATAACTTAGGTATTTGCACAAATCTCAAAGTTCTTTTCAATTCATCAAGTTTTTCTCAGGTATTCATGAACAATGTATGTTAGCGCGTTTCCACAACAAATGAACAAACATGAACGCTTACAAACTCAGTATTCCAAACAGCTTAAACTTATGATTCTGGTCATAGATGGGCAACTCAAGTTCTTCAATTATTCCCACAAAACAAAATTTGTGAATTTAAATGTTGAACGCTGTTGATTGTGATATGTATTTTACTTGGAGCCCAATGTGAGTAAAGTTATAAGAAGATACAAGTTTTAAAGGGAAATATAATAAATGAGAAACATATATAATTATATATGACAGGGTTTTTTAGGACTTTTTTTAGGGTGCCTCTTTAAATTGGAGAGATATATGTTATACCTAAAAATATGATTATTAGCAAACTTCTTTCTATTGCTACAGACAAATTCGGGTCGGGTTGGTTGTTTCTATAGGAAAAGTTCTTCGGAGTCGGAGTCGTCTCCGGTGGGGTTCGGTGAAGTGGGTTTGTTGTTGTCGGACATTGTTGGTTGGTGAGTTGGAAAAGATGAAGATAGATAAGGTGTGCAGTGCAGTGGCTGGGACTAATGCTTGGTGGTGGAGAGAAGGAGAGAGAGCGGTAGAATAATGGTGGTGGTAGTGGTGGTGGTGGTAGGAGGTGGTGGTGGTGGCTGAAGATGTGTTTGTTTGATGTATGGTTGGGTGAGATTAAATGGATTTTGTTTAAAAATAATAATTGAATATGTGGAATGACCAAAATACCTTTTGTATGGCGTCTACTTAATCAGATTTAACCATGAAAACTGGTTGAGTTAGGGCTAAAGGACAAAACTTGCAATGCTTTGCAAACATCGAGTACGTTTTTTGTACTTTTTGAAAACAAATGACACACTTTGCAATATAGTGTCAATATAAATGAAGATTTTTATAATTTACTCTTATTAAAATTTTTGAAATGGTTATTTGTTTTCTTCATAACATATGTGTATATATATATATATATATATATATATATATATATATATATATATATATAGAAACGGGATTAGCAGAAAACGCTCAAAAGTGTGAGAACGGTGAGAACGCATCCTGGCCCAACACGTGTCCTGCGTCATAGAGAAGGGCGGAGGGGCTTTTTTGTCTTTTCATTCTTCTTTTATTTTCCCTACGCGGTATGATATATTATGGCATCTAAGTTTTTTTGGCGTTAATTGTATTTTTTAAACTTTTTAGCGTTAAATTAATTGTTTTTGTGTCACATATGTAACTTTTTGGCGTTATAGCGTTTTCTGGTTAACTTTTTGGCGTTTTTGGCCTTTTCTATAAAAATTCATTACGAGTCATTTAAATTTGCATAAGATTATAGAAGACCAATTTTTTTTGGCGTTTAGTGATTTTTTTGGTGTTTAATACCCCTTTTTTACAAGGTGCTTTTGCCAGCAGCTGTTCTCCCAGTTTTCATACTACCGGGGCGTTTTGGTGTTTGTAGTTTTTGACGTTTTATATAATAATGTATTTTATTTATAATAATGTATTTTATTTATATAACAAAACAACATATTTCTTGATATCAAAACAATATAAAATGAAAACAAAAATAATACAAAATGATAATCTAATTTTTCTTTCGAATCTTCAATGTCATCAGCCTCTTCTTTTCTTGAATTTGTTTTTGGCGTTTTGAACCTTTTTGAATACTTTAGCTAGATGCCAACTTTCCTTCATAAACCCCGTTTTTTTAGTAGTAGCTGCTTAGTGGCAACCTGTTTTTTGGTGTGATATTCTTGTTTGATGGCATGCCATTAAAGATCAATTCTTGCTTGATGCTATTTGTAATAATGGAGTCCAAAATAGCATTTTATCCTTGTGTTGATCTGTTTATTCCATTCAAATAATCATCAAGAAGAAAGCTCATATGATGGCATATCAATATCATCAGTCTCTTTTTCTTGAGTATTTGTCCATCTCATCCAGCAAAATTTTATTGAGTTAACCCTCTTTGAAAAATGATCCATTTCAGTGAAAGCTTTGACATCTGTAGCGTTTTAAAGGGAGTTGTTTCTAGAGGATATGGCGTTTTTGTGTTTTTCTGGGTGTGTTTAATTTCATTGTGTGTAGACCCTTCTCTTATAAGAGTTTTTTGGTGCGTAGTTTAGGCAGAACTTTTTATTGTAATAAATGATAGTAATAAAGTAACTGTCTTTTCAGTTTCTGTTTTTTTTGTATTTTCTGAGTTGATTAGCTTTTATCCGTTTTATAGGTTATTGACATCCCATCTTCTAAGTTTGGCGGGTTTTTTTTAAATGGCCTTATGCAGAACAATATGTCAAAATACAATAACGGAGTAAATAAAATTTTAAGCAAGAAAGATATTTTTTGTTATTTTTGGCGCTTTGTTAGGGTTAACCATTTTTTAGTATTTTTTTGGCGTTTTGCTAATAAAGATAGAAATATATCATTTAGTTATATTAAAAAAAAAGATTACATTGAAGAAAAAAAAAAGACGAAAAAAAAATTAAAATCCTTCGTCAGAAGGTACTTTATCTGGTATCCATCAGTTATGTCATCTTCTACCTCCTCGGAGTCTTCATCTTGATCGTTATCCATGTCATCATATTCACCTTCATCAGCTTCTTGTTCCTAAAGATTTTGAAGCCTCCACCTGAACATATCTTGCATTAACTCTAATTTTGAGTCTATTTATGGGTTGGTACAGGTGGCGTTATGCAATTCTTCCATGAAATCCAGTCGCTTTGTCATGATGTTCTCTAGCCAGTAGTCTTGCTGCTCTCCGCTGTCGTATGTAATCATCACCATGTCTGTTTCATCATCAAAACGCCATGATGTCATGACAGGGTCTGGCTTCACATTTCCTTTGATTGGTCCAAATTTGCTGGTTAATGCTTTCATAAGCATGTGCGTTTCATGGCATTCGTTGTCTAGAGCGATGCCAATGGATAGGATTTGCCTCTGTATCTCTTCTTCCATCTTCAGAATAGCCCTGATCGTCTTAACATACACCCTCCTTCCATCTTCAAAATGGATGACGTATCGCCTGATTCCCAGAGTGTATCTGCACGAAACGATTGTTGCCATTTTTGGCGTTTTGTTTAATTTGACGTTTTTTGGTTAAAGGTGTTTTCTTTTGCAGGAAATGGATAGATTGAAGTGATTATTGAAGCTTTGTTTTTATGTTTGTTTATATAATGATGTTTTTGGCACGTAATTTAGGAGGGAATTTCTTCTAATAAATGTTAATAACTTTAATTCAGTTATTTGTGTTGTTTCATCTTCCTGTAATATTCAACGCGTTTTATTTTTAATTTTTGGCGTTTTGTTTTTAACGGCGTTTTATTTTTTGTTTGGCGTTTTATCATTTTTGGCGTTTTGGATATGAGCGGTAAAAAGACCCTTTTACCCTTAATGAAGCGCGTCCCACATAATTATATTTGTGTTATTTACGAAAACGCCACCACGCAATCTAGTCCATGGATTGTTTTGATCGGACGATCCATAAGCGTTCTCACCGTTCTCACCGTTCTCATACTTTTCACCGTTTTTTCTAAATCCTGACCCTATATATATATATATATATATATATATATATATATATATATATATATATATATATAGGGACGGGTTAAAATGAGAACCACCTTGTGTTGTGAGAACTAGGCCATCCAAAAGGTTTTCCGAATTTTTTTCCTCAAAAGTCATAAAAAATCAATTGTTTCAGCAAAAAAAAAAAAAAAAAAAATTAAAAAAAATGCCGCATATACACATTTACATGAGGCATAAAAAATATTTATCTTCGTACAAAATTTACACCCACGCGTAAAAAAAATTGCATCAGTCAAAACTACAGACTCGACAATTTTTTTTTTTACTTTTTTTTTACAAACGTGTTTATAATATTTTCATCTACGTTTGTGCAAAAAAATTTTTGCCCAACTCGCACGGGAAGAAGGAGTTCTCACGTCTCACAACTCGTGGTGGTACTCATTTGAACCGAGCCATAACCTTACCCCATATATATATAGAGGAAGGTTCTATGCAGAACACTAAATATTGCAAGAATACGCAAAACAAAATAAATCACCCATTTTTTCAATCCTAAAAACCTAGAAAGTAAATGAAAATGTTATAAATGTAAGATTTATTGTTTCTCACACTAGAAATTAAAACAAATATGAAAAAGATCAGTTTTTAAATAACTTACACACATGTAGGTTATGTGTAGGCTAAATTACATACATCTATGTAGACTATGTGTAGGGAAAAATATATGATTTTTTTATGTATATATAATTGATGTGCGTAGTGCGTAATATATTTTTATGTATATTTTTAGCCCTTTTTAACACTCTAGTCAAGTTTTAAGTTTATAAAACACGATATTTTACTAACACTAAACACACATATGGGCAAGTGCACCCATCGTGAGCGTAGTAAAGCGTTGGTAAGATACCGAGGTCGTCCAAGGACACAAGAGCTTTTAATACCGGTTTATCCTCAACGTCTAATCAAATCAAAAGTTTAGAAAAACTTTTAAACATGAAAATAAAAACTAAAAAAATGCTGAAAATAAAAATAAAATAAAACAGATAGACAAGATGAATCACTTGGATCCGACTCGCCTTTAGTGTAACCTTTGATGTTTTCCGCACTTTTGCACTTTTTAAGAGATTATCTTAGTTATAGTAGTAGGCCCCTATTTTGAAGGTGACGTTACCCTCAACCCAATAGTTTGAGTCAACAAGGATACTGTCACACCCCAACCGATGGCGGAATCATCGGGGCGCGGCACTGAGCGAAACAGATTGTCCAGAAGTTTCCACAACAACTATTATTACATATTCAGTTAAGTGATACGTCCCATACCGTATCCCAAATAAATAAACAAGTTATCATAGAATCCAACTAAACAAACAGTACTGTTTCGACAACTCAGATTCAATTTATTACAAACCAAATGTTTGAAAGTACTGCCCAGAGTCATTAAGACTCATCCGGACAAGATCTACAGACAACTAATGCCATAGATGCTTGATCGAACAACTCCAACGGCTCCATGGCTATAGTTTATTCGCTTCTAGAGACCCCTAGGTAGGCTACGACCTACAGCTGCTAGATGGGCTCTAAAGCTTTATTATTGCCTCGCTTTCCTAGCAAGCTAACACCTTAAACACCTGTCACATATGTTAAAATAAAGTCAATACATAAAATGTAAAGGTGAGCACACAAGTTTAGTAATAGCATATAGAGTTCGAATAGTTTACGCATAACCAGGTACGTACACAGAGGAAAACGATGCATGTTAATTATCGACATGGGACCATCGATTCCAACGACTACGGGTTGACCGTCCGAGACGGTTCGCAAAACATGATTACCACCGTAATCCATGCAAGTATTTGTCCTAAACAACCCCCGTGTGAACGGGTGCTGAGTCCAAACTATAGTACTATGTTGCTAAGGCAGGTAGATAGCATTCCACGTGTAAACATAATAAACAACATTCATTTAGTCAAGTAACACATGCAAATGGTCAGCGTTCAAATAGTTGGTGCTTGATTGTGATTTGATAGGTAACGTATGTAACACCCAAAAGTGCTAAAAGCAAAAAGGGATCGAGTATGCTCATAGTGATTGATTGTGGATTGAAGGGAGCGCTGAGAGTAAGATTAGCCTGAATAGTTCGATAGCATAACGATAAGTAACGCGGAAAAGTAAACAAGTATGGATGGATCGAATGGGCTGGTCGATCGAACGGCAGGTTCGATCGGAAGGCCTGTTCGATCGGCTAGTATATCCGATTGGACAGTCCTGTTCGATCGGCCGGTTGGCTCGATCGGCTGGACCATTCGAGTGGATTATTTCTTCCTTTGGTGTGTTTGTGTTAGAGGATTTGAACTTTTGAAGTTTTTGTTGCAGTATTTTAGAACACTGAAGTGTTCCTACCTTTCAAGTCGGTCGATCGAGCGGTTCGCTCGATCGGCTAGCTCACTCGATCGGCTAGCTCACTCGATCGGCTAGGAGTTTCAGGATTAGTCCTCAACTGAATGTCACTCGATCGAATAGTCTGTTCGATCGGCTGGCATTCCCTACTACGAGTGACCCATTCGATTGAACATTACTTCGTCGATACTATACTTCGAAAGTTTGGAAGTGTGGGACCATGTGCTAACCGATCGGCTGGCCCGGTCGATCGGCTGGCATGTCCGGTCGGCTGGGCTGTTCGAACAGCCTAGCCGTTCGGCCAGCATTTCTGACCTGGTCGGCCTTTCGTCTAACACTTTGTTGTTTGTTTATTTGACATTCTTTTAAGGCATCTTGACAACGTGTTGAACTATGATAACCTTCGTTCCTACCTGTTCCCTTGGCTCGAACAGGAATCACCCAAGTCCGTCCGGTGAACGGTTTGGAATGTCGATTTAGAGTTTAACCCGGAATCGGTGTACCTTGTTCATAGATCCCGAATCTTGAACCTTTTAATCGTTTGAATGATTAGTTAGCCGGTTCAAGCTCCATTTCTATCGGTTTGAAAGCATTGAGTGTAAAAGAGTTGAAAGAAAGTTGGGAATCCTTCTTTCAATCCTTCACATCATGAAAATGTTTAGATCTATGATGGATCTTAACTTGTTTATGTGGAAATCGGTTAGATCTAAGCTAATCATAGTGGAATGAAGCCAAAACATGATGTTCTTCAAGAACACCATGATGACATCACCCAAGAACACTTAGATCTTGGTGACTTCACGGTTAGAATCCAAGTTTTGAAAGATAGAAAGGTGTAGAATCAAGTAATGATCAAGAACGTACAAGAATTAGAGTGAAAACTTACCGGGATTGAGAGAAATATGAGAAAAGGTGAAGAAGATAGCTGGTTCGGTCAGAGCTTTCCAAAAAATGGAAAGTATGATAGTGACAGCCCTATTTATAGTCTTCCAAAAGAGGAAAGTGGCAGCCGATCGGTTGGGAGCTCCGATCGAGTGGGCTGCTCGATCGGCTGGCAAGGTGCTAGCCGATCGGCTGGCCTGTTCGATCAGGATGCTTCCTGTTCGATCCGCCACGCACTTCGAGTATTTCACGACGATTTTTGACATTTCGATTTTGATGGACGATGATACGGATACGATAGAGTTTATAGTCAAATTACTTTTAATCCCAACCACTATATCTAACATACAATCTTCCATAAGTCACGTTTCGATGTCGGTTTCGATTGAGTTCGATTGCTTTTCAAGTTTCGATTCGATTTTCGATTGATTTGCTTGAATACCTCACCATACATAAAGTAAGCACGCGCAAATAACACATATGGCACACACACACACGTATAATAATACCACAATTCGCGTAATTCGAGTCTCGAGTTCGATGATTGTTAGATCGGTTTGATTACTGATTGGTTAACTTTATCGCATTGTTACTTCCTATCATTCACAGTCGTAGATCGGCTCGCGTTACAATACATTCGACTACTTCGATTCTTGCTGATTACAACACTTACTCCACATAATACAACTAAAACACAAAATCGACTATCTACAGTCAAAGAAAGTCAAAGTTGACTTGGACTTTGACTTTGACTTTGACTTTGACATTCGAAAACACGGGGTGTTACAGATACAATCCTAAAGGGTTGGATTATTGAAAGATAATTAATTAAGTTATTAATGTGTAATGTGGTAGGCCCCTCTTTTGAAGGTGACGTTACCCTCGGCTAAGTGGTTTGAGTCAGCAGGGATACAATCCCAAGTAGCCGGGTTAATGTATTAATAGTAGTTTACATATGAGGGGGATCAAGCCATTCGCACCCCCGCCATCCAATACCAGTGGGTATTGAAGGAGGTCCTAGTAAGCTTGACCTAGGTCCTTGCAGGATCTATACACTGAACAAGGCAAGAACCTTACCAAACCATTCCCTTAACCTCCGACCAGGTAGCCAACATATCTCTATATAGACCGTAGAGATATGAATGGTGTAAATCTTTTATTTTATATAGACAGTAAAATAACGCCAAGACACCACGGACAAATGATAAGGAAGTTTCACCTTCAACATAAGAAACTAGTTATTAAAGTCATTAATACAAAACCAAATAAAAAGTGCGAAAAGATTAAAAAAAACAAAAGTATTACACTAAAAGCTTGTCTTCACCAAGTGATGTAAGAGACTTAGGCAAACATGGCCTTTGATTATCAAGAACTCTTACTATCAATCTTGGATCCCGAGACTACTACATACACTCTATGATGGATGATCGATGAGGGTGTTGTGATGGTGGTGGAGTGTGGGCGAAGTGTGAGAGAGGGGGTTTGCCAAGGGATGCCTTTGAAGTGAACCAAGCACCCCTATTTATAGCCTGCACAGAAGCCTGGACACGGCCCCGTGTCCACCCTTTTTCTCTTTCTTCGTTAATTACAATTTGTCTTTATTAGCTCCACACGCCCCCGTGTCCGCTGGGCACGGCCCCGGTGCAGAAGCTTATCTATACTATCAGATTTGGCAAGATTCTGCATATCTTTGCGTTGACCATGCCCCGTGCTGAGCTGGGCACGACCCCGTTGTGGGTGTAGAAGTTTCTACAGGTTTGTCTTTTGTGCCAAAGCTGACCACGTCCCCGTGTCCGTTGGGCACGCCCCGTTGTGAGCTGGGCACGCCCCATGGTGAGCTGGGCACAGCCCCATGCTCAACTTTCTTCTTGTTTTTTGCTTTGGGAGATGCTGTCGAGGGGTCGGGCATGCCACGTTTCTTCCTTTTCTTTGTATTTATGTTGGTTTTGGCTGTATATTTGTTCCTTTTGTTCGTTTAAGCTCATTTGATCCTGTAAATTCAAAAGGAAGACAAAAAATACACTTTTTCCAACATTAGTACTAAAAAAGGGTTTGTTTTATGCATTGTTTGATGTAATTTATATGTTGCATTTTACACACATCAAATACCCCCACACTTGAATCTTTGCTTATCCTCAAGCAAAACTCTTTATTATGTGGCTTACACATCCAAATGGAATGGGTAGAAGAGAAGTTTTGGGCTTGTCTTGAGTGTCGGGAATCCAAGATCTTTATTGAGTTTTATTTTTATACTATTTACAATCCTATTCGTTGTGACTTATTTAAAACGTTTCATAAGAGAAATTACTTATTTGGGCATAACATGCCTCTTTAAAATTCCATTTATATACAAGTTCACATACCTCACGGGAGATCACTCAACACTCGGCCGAAGATGTATTTTTGTGAAACACTCGAGACCGGCATGGAACTTACTTCTACCATACGCTTGCCAAGCAATCAATCCTCCTCCTTTTTAACTATAAACCTTTGTAAATATCAAGAGGACTTGGGGAAGGGTTAGGCTTGGGTTAAAGGTAGGTGGTTTTGGGTTAGTGGTTAGTGAAAATGGCTAAAAGCGTAAAAAGCGTCGGTTGTCGTGAATCCCTTTTTTTTGACATTTATTCAGACTAAGCATATTCAAACAAGATTTTTGAGGAACTTGTTTGGTTATTGCAAAATTCTCTCTCTCTCTCTCTCTCTCTTTTTTGGCACAAGATAACCGAGCTTTTTACTAAAAAAAGGGTTTGAAAAGAAAAAGGTTTTGGTGGGTAAAGGGTGTTTGTTTTATGGGTTTTGAAATGAAAAGGTTTAGGCTCAAAGGGGTTAACTAGGGGGATTTTGGGTAGGTGATAAAGAAAATGAAAAATAATGGTGTTGAAGGGAAAATGGGTTAGTCCTAATGCCTCCATCATTTACTTACTTGGGTTTAAGTTGGTAAGGACCGGGAATGTATCGTCGTGGCAAGTTCTAGAGTCATAAGAAACCAAGCGGCTATTTACACAAGAAACGAAAAATGAGCATTTAATTTAAAGATGTATATTTGTATGCTCAATAAAGGCTCAAAACTCACTTTTTGTGGGAATGGGTTTATTAATGTGATCAAGTATATATAATCAAATTTTAACTAGATTTGTCACGCCGTTTCATAGTTTTCTTATGTTGGTTCTTTTTATCACGACGCTATCAGTTGTAAATTTGTAAAAATATAACCTTTTTAGAACTTCTAATACCCAATTTAAACCAAGACAGGTAAAAAAATGAAAAAATTTGGGGTGATTAGCGGTTCCAATAGAGTTTTGTGTAAGGCTTGTTATTTAGGACTTGCAAAATTCAAGGTTTTAGCATCCCCCCACACTTAGAATTACACATTGTCCTCAATGTGTCCCAAAAATAAGTTTCTCGGTTGATTAAAATGTGTAAAAGTGGGTTAAAAACAAGATTTTATGTTACTGGGTAGCTGAACACGGGGTGTGGTGGGCTGAGCACGGCCCCGTGGTTAGACTGCCAGTACCAAAAATAGACAGAAGGCTGGGCACGGGGGCATGTTCAGTGAGCTCGGCCCCGTGTCCAGTTACCTGAACTGGGCATTTTCTACAGAACCTCGGGCACGGGGGCGTGTTGGGCTGGGCACGGCCCCGTGTTGAACTTGCTGTAATGAAGGAAAATTATCGGGAGACTCTGTTTTTGTGCATGGGATGTGGGTTCAAGTTTCCCTTAGTAACCTCCACCATTTCGAGTGTGTTTTATTCCTGAAAAGTACAACTAAACTAGAAAACATAAAAGTTAATCTAAACTAAAACTAAGGATAGTTCCGCGAAATGCCTCCATGGTGCGCCACGTTTATAAGGGTCCTTGGCTAGACCTACCTTATCGGGTGGTTCTGGCTCATCTTCAATTAGGGGGTCGTCATTGCCGATTGGATATTTCTTTGATTGAAGATCGACACTTTTTTTAAATGCCCCTAATTGAATAGATAGATTGTTGTACTTCCGATTTTTCAAGGCTTCATGGGTCTTTACAAAAGTTCGTCCCAACACTAGTGGAGCGTCATCAAGGATGAAATAGTCGGTTGGGATTACCATTTGATTGGTTTGGACCAATACGTCCTCAACTATCCCTATTGATTTTATTATTTTCTGATTAGATAGAAAAATGGGTATTTGAAGTAGAGAAAAATCACCAATACTTAATTTTTCGAAAATGTAGTTTGGCATTTGTTAGGGGAGGATTTTATAATCCTAAGGATCACGGATCCTCAAGTGTTGCCGGGATCATGGATCCTCAATTCTGTTTGAATTAAGGATCCTCAGCAGGTGTTGCAGGATCAGGATTCAGGATCCTTATTGTTATCCTTGTACTAACAATTGTCTACCTTGTACGTAAGCTTGTTTTGCAGGAGCAAAGGCATGGACCGAGTCTTACCGAAATTCCTGGAGCATATTCCCTCAATATTCCACACGTGCTAGGCTCTTATGGACGTTATGGAGATCATGGGGAGCTTGCATTATTTGCGGATAGTTAGTTAGTCTAGTTATTCTAATTTAAAATGGGGATAACAAGCTTGAGTTAGAACACTTAGCTAATTTTGGCATACACACACTCTCGTAACAGCTCTCAATCAGCTCTCGAACACTACTCGGCGATTTCATACACTTTTTTGCACATTACACACTAGTGATCCTTGTAACAAGCTTGTTATCATCCCGAGTTGTAAACTTCTTTTGATTAATCTTAATTGGTGATCGGTAGTTTCCATCACCCGAGGTTTTTTATGCCGGAGATCAACTCTTGATCAAGGGCTTTTTCCTCGTATAATTCCTTGTGTCATTTGTTCATTACATTTCTGTGTTATCCTTAACATTATTCATTGATTCAAGCATCATACCTCACAACAAAAGATTTGGTTACATTATCGTTGCTTGATTTTTTGACCAAAACAGTTTGGCGCCCACAACAAAAGAATTGATTCAAGCATCATACCTCACAACAAAAGAATTGATTCAAGCAATTGGTGCTTCATTTCTGAGAAATTTTGTTCATTCCATTCATTCTGGTTCATTACCTTCAACCACTTGGCTTCTCAAGGAAAAACCACTTCGAGTTCAATGCCGGCAATCAGTTCATCCCAGGGCGTTCCACCTTTGCCTCCACCACCTTCTGGATCCTAGAAGAATGCTAAGAATCCTGCAAAGAGACCGAGCCCTATTTTCTCAAAACCTACAACTTCTTCTGTTTCTTATAATCCTACTACTAGTGACCTCTTTACTTTGATTTTGCAGATGAAGGATCACATACAGCAGCAGGATAAGACCAACGAAAAGATTCTCAAGGAATTGGAGATATTAAGAAACAGAAGAGATCTCCGGAGGATCATTCCCCATTGATGCCTAGGTCTCTGAATTTCGACACGCCGGTCATAACCTCCCAGCATTCTGCAGCTCCGGATGTCCAATACTTGGGTGGAATAAGAGGAATGCATTACGGATCGTCAGCAATGACTCAGGCCCTAGGATCCTATTTTCAACCAGCAGGATCCTTCTCCCAGCATCAAGGATCCTTCGCCAGCTCAGGAGGATACATGGGGACACAGCCAATTCAAGGATCCTCTCAGGTTCAAGGATCCTTTCAGGTTCAAGGATCCTCTCAGGTTCAAGGATTCTCTCATGTTTTCGGATCCTCCTTTCAGCCTCAGGGATCCTCATCGTAGGTTTTCGGATCCATGGATTATCCTCCAAGACCCACGTTCACAGCGCATCAACGATCCAATGTCTCTCAGGATCAAGGATCCTTAACAAGCTTGCAGCCTGGAAGTTCAGATGTCCATCAGGGAGACTTCATCCCAATGCAGACCATTTCTTCTTCTGGCCCTTCAGTTATACTGGAATCTCGACAAAATGGATTCACATCTGGGATTCCAAACTTGAATCCTCCGGGAGGTAACACTTTTAATAATTCTTATAACACTAACCATGGCTTTATGCAGAATACAGGTATCAATCAAGCTATGGCTAGAGAATTACAAAAGCTGAAGGATATAATATCCAACGTTCCAGGAGTGGTTAAACCCATTCCTGAGATTGCAGATGGGAGCCATAGGATATCTCGTTTTGCACCACCTATTTGTGATGCTGAGATACCCAAAAGGTTCCAAATACCAACTATGAAGCTATATGATGGTTCAACGGATCCAGAAGAACATGTAGCTCAGTACAGAGAAAGGATGGAAATCAACCCCATCCCAGAGAGGTTAAAAGAAGCATGTCTATGCAAGGGTTTCGGATCCACACTCACAGGATCAGCTCTTAAATGGCTGCTAAGTCTTCCCCTTACTCTATTACTTCATTTGCTAATCTAGTTAACCTGTTTAATAGTCAATTCTCTTGTAGTAGAAAATTTGAACGTTTAACTAGTGATTTATATAGGGTAACACAAGGTCAAAATGAATCACTTAAAGATTATATCACTAAGTTTAGTAAAGAATCCTTAGATATTCCTAACCTGGATATTGCCACGGCTGTAGAAGCCTTTAAAATGGGTTTACTTAGGGATTCATTATTCTATGATGATCTTGTTATGACCCCATGCAGGAATCTTGATGAAGTAAGAACCAGGGCCCTTAGGTTCATCCGTTTGGAGGATGACAAAAGGATCTAGGAGAGACTGGCAGGATCCCGAAACAGGAAAAGCAAGGATCCGACTTCAAGAATAACAAGTTCAAATCCTACAACAAGTCTGATAACCAGAATGTGCATGCAGTAGAACAAGAAGAGGATGATGAGGATTATCCTCCAATTTCAGAATACTGTTTTTCTATTGAAAACAATGAACTAATTCTTGCAATGCAGAATTTAGGTGAGAAAGCTAGGTGGCCAAGGAAAAGTGATAAACCAGTTACCACAAAAGACAAATCCAAATGGTGTGCATATCACGAGGATTTCGGGCATCTCACCGAAGAGTGCATTGCACTTAGGAAAGAGATTGGCTACTTGTTGAGCAAGGGGCACTTAAAGGAACTTTTGGAACGAAAGAAGTCAAGGATCCAGGATTCTGAAAGGATCTCAGAAAAGGCTCCTGCTCCTCCAGCAGACGCACAAGTTATAAACTTTATATCCGGTGTATCAGACATTTGTGGTACTTCCTTTTCAGCAGTCAAAAGACATGCCAAGGAAACCAAGATGGATAATGGAGACAGACCCATCCGAACCTCCACTGTTACTAAGAATAAAATCATAACTTTTGATGAGGATGATCGCGTTGACGTTCAGGATCCTCATCATGATGGTCTTGTTATTACTCTTTTTACTTCTAACCATTTTGTTCGCAGGATCCTTATAGACGGAGGAAGCTCAGTGAACATCATCCAGCATGATGTCCTAAAGCAGATGAATATTCCTGAATCTGATATTGTGCCAAGAACCTCAGTACTCGTGGGATTCAGTGGAGAGACCAAGAACACTCTGGGGGACATCAAACTGTGACAACTCGAATTTCCAAGATTCGATTTCATATGTATTACACGATCATGTATTGACTAGTCACTTATTTACACATATGGTTGCCATGAAATTTTATACGTTTTGATTGTTTGATTGTACATAGTTGTTTGTTTGTTACATTGTGAAACTTGTAAAATGTGTAAACTAGTTAGTATGAAACACATTACATCACACAAACAATCTTCGAAGGATGTCCAACCTTCGAAGGATGTCCACGAAACATGATAAATAGATCGAAGGATCACGAAAGATAACTTTAGGTTCGAAACATAATCCTTCGACATCTTTCGGCCCAGTCATCTAATGGGCTTGGCCCATTCCAGTGACACGTTTATAATTGTGAATGCATGAAATCAGTAGTTATTTTTCTAAAAACCCTAGAGCACCTTTACTTGTGACGGCAACCACAAACTTACGGAGACTTCTTGCTGATCAATTCCCTTGTTTTCAATATCGGTTAGTGTTTAATGTATATGCTCTCATGATTTATCAGTCATCTTGCAACATGTTGTTTGTATGTTAACAAAAAAAAAAATGTATGTTAATTGGATATAGATGTTAATAGGATATGTATGATGATCGGATCTTTTGCGATGATGTATAATGATAAGGTTTTATGGATTGGTTGTGATATTATGCAATTCGGATTTGTTATTGTTCGTTGTTCTTGAAATCGGATCGTATAGGATAAAGTGTCATTCTTGTTCTTTTGGTTAAATTAGGGTTCATGAGGTTTATTATGAAAGTCCCTGTTTGATCGATTTTGGATAACCGATTTCTGGAAAATGTGTTAATTGATAATCACGGATAAAACTTAGAAACTTTGAATAAACGTAACTGATTGTTGTCGAAAGATGAGTGTATGTCGAAAGATGCATGTAATCCGAAAGATAGTTATTATGACCGAACCATAGTTTTGACCGAAGGATAGTTTGGACCGAAACATAGCTTTGACCGAACCATAGTAGGGTGGACCGAAGGATAGCTTCGACCGAAAGATGATATTGATTCGAAACATGACTTTCGGTCCGAATGATAATTGTGATAATTGTCTGTCGAAGGATCATTAATGTGCCGAAGGATAATAGTTGGATCGAAAGATAATAGGGAATTATGCTTTGAATATTGTAACATAGGCTTGATTGTTTTGGCATGCAATGCTTGGTGATGAATGTTAACAATTGTATTCGTGTACACTAGCTGATAACTAGATGTGAAGTAACACGTGTTGTGCCGATATGCAAACTGACTGTTATGTGAACATTAAATTGCATGCGTATCACTGTGAACATGAACTGATTTGTTATACGTGCATACAATAGGACGTGATTAATTACTTGTGAGTGCTTAACCTAGCATACCGAGCAAACCAAGGTGAGTTCACACAGCCAAGGCATGGGTTCCCAGGGTGGGAATGGGTTGGATGATTATTTGTGCATGCTTAAATGATACTTGTCGAACTGCCTTCGCACACACCCTGGTTGGTAAAGACTATGGTCGCGAACGAACTACTCAACTGCCTTCGCACACACCCTGGTCGGTAAAGACTATGGTCGCGAACTGATCGATTGCCTTCGCACACACCCTGGTCGGTAAAGACTACGGTCGCGAACTAATGAACCTAATCTTCGCACACATGCCTGTGAGGCCGCGATGGAACTGATACGATATGAGACTTAATTGAACGAACGCATTATTACCCAAACTAAACTATTAACTGTGAACTCGCTCAACTAGTTTGTTGATCATTCTGTTACATGCCTTGCAGATCGTTAGGTACTTGGAGCTTGCACTGGAGAAGCGGGTCGTTGTGGACAAGGATCGTGGCTTTTCTTTTGAACTATTATGACACTTAAAATTGTTAACTACTACTGGATTATTTACTATGCTTCCGCTACATTTTGAAACTATGGTTTTGTTTGAACACCTTTCGTGTTGAATGGATGGTTTACTTTTATTTTACTTGATATTAATTGCATGTTCAATATGATTGGTGGCTTGATCCTGGTCAGTCACGCTCCCAAGCGGTGATACTCCGCGTGTGGATTTTGGGGGTGTGACAGATTGGTATCAGAGCCATTGGTTATAGAGAACTTGGTTTTAATATGGAAAAAACGTTTTTATTAAAACCAGACTATAACCAGAACAGTGCTCTCAACGATCCACAACGACGTTTCGCTCCACGTGCAAGACTCAACTTCCTAGGTAATAAGGTTTATGTTTATTGCCTACATGCTAGAATTTGCATAGAACTTTGCTCGTAGTATGCTTACATTACCTTGCTCACAACTTGTCATTGCATGAGAATACTTATGTGCTTACACTCTTCTGTCATCGCACTATTCGCGAACCTTTCTCACTTATGTTGCCTTTGATGTGAAGATCAATGGCCGCACGAATTACCATGACTCAAGCCCAGCTAGAGGCTCTCGTTGCTGCGGCAGTTGCAGCCGCCCAAGCAGGTAGTATACCTTGCAGTATAGACACTAGGATCTTTAGATCCTACATTAATTCTCGTACTTAACTTTGCCCTATTCGTACACAATAGGTCAACCCGCTCAGCAACAGCCTGGGTGCACCTTCAAGAATTTCATGGAATGTCGTCCTAACTCGTTCAGTGGCACGGAAGGAGCAGTTGGACTCCTCCACTGGTTTGAAAAGCTCGAGTCGGTTTTCGAAATGTGTGAATGCCCTGAGGCTCGCAGGGTGAAGTTCGCCACTGGCACACTTGAAGGGATTGCGCTCACTTGGTGGAACGCACAAGTGCAGATCTTAGGGTTGGCAGCTGCTAACGCCACACCCTAGAATGAATTCAAAGAACTGATCAAGAGGGAATACTGCACTAGAGAAGACATTCACAAGTTGGAGGACGAGTTGTATAACTTGAAAATGGTTGGTTCGGAAATCGAAGCTTACACCAAGAGATCGAATGAGTTGGCTGTGTTATGTCCAACTATGGTGGACCCTCCATACAAGCGTATTGAGTTGTATCTCAAAGGTTTGGCGCCAGAAATACAGAGCCACGTTACCTCGGCTAATCTCAACAACATCCAGGAAATACAGCGTCTCGCTCATCGCATCACCGATCAGGCAGTGGATCAGAACAAACTGCCAAAGCGTATCAGTGCTACTGCTGCCACTACAGCTGCTACTTCTGCTACACCCAGCGACAACAAGAGAAAATGGGATGGGGATTCCAGCAGGGGATCGGTGTCTGTTCAGTCCCAAACTCAGCAACGTCGCACCAACGATTACCAGAGTCCGAGTCAGCAATCATCGGGAAGTCAGGGTCAACGTGGTTATCAGGGAAATCATCCGTGGTGCAACAGGTGCAACAAACACCACAGTGGAAGGTGTCGGAAAGATCGCTGTCAAAGATGCCACAAGATGGGCCATGAGGCCAAAGATTGTAGAAGCGCGCGACCAGTAAACCAGAACCAGCAACTCCCACCGCCAGCTCCACAGAATCAGCAGCAGCAGCCACAGCGTGGAAATCGGGGATGTTTCCAGTGTGGGGCTGAAGGTCATTACAAACGCGATTGCCCTCAGTTGAACCAGAATCGCAACAACAACAACAACAACCAGGGCAACGGAAATAACAACAATCAGGGTAATGGTAACAACAACAACGGGGGAAACAACAACAACAACGGCAATGAAGCTCGTGGTCGTGCATTTGTGTTGGGTCGAGGAGATGCAGTGAATGATCCCAATGTGGTTATGGGTAAGTTTCTTCTCGACGATATTTATGTTACTGTCTTATTTGATTCGGGTGCTGATACAAGTTATATGTCATTGAAAATGAGTAAATTATTAAAACGTACACCAACACCCCTAGACACCAAACACGTCGTAGAACTAGCCAATGGTAAAAGTGTAGAAGCCGCACACGTAGTCAAGGGTTGTAGTATTGTTCTAGCGGGTCAGACTTTCTCGATTGATCTCATACCCATAGTTTTGGGTAGTTTCGACGTCGTCATCGGTATGGATTGGTTATCCCAACATCATGCGGAGATTTTATGCAAAGAAAAAGTTATTCGTATTCCTCGCTCCAGTCAGGAACCTCTCGAAGTACAAGGTGACAAGAGTGGTGCTGTGGTTGGCATCATCTCTTACTTAAAGGCGCAGAAATGTTTACGAAAGGGACATACTGCCATTTTGGCACTTGTCACTGACGCATCAGCAAAGGAAAGGAAGCTGGAGGATATACCAGTTGTGCGTGATTTTCCTCAAGTGTTTCCTGAAGATTTACCTGGTTTACCTCCTCATCGTCAAGTCGAGTTTCAGATTGAGTTAGCTCCTGGAGCAGCACCAATAGCCCGCGCACCGTATCGTTTAGCTCCAACCGAACTAGAAGAACTGTCGAAGCAGCTACAAGAGCTCTTGGAAAAGGGCTTTATTCGTCCAAGCTCTTCGCCTTGGGGAGCTCCAGTGTTATTTGTAAAGAAGAAAGACGGTACGTTCAGGATGTGCATCGACTACCGTGAACTCAATAAGGTGACGGTGAAGAACCGTTATCCTCTTCCGCGCATAGATGATCTATTCGACCAGTTGCAAGGGTCGTGTTATTATTCCAAGATTGATTTAAGGTCAGGGTATCATCAGCTGAGAGTCCGGGATGAGGACGTCTCCAAAACCGCTTTCAGAACTCGCTACGGTCATTACGAATTTCTTGTCATGCCATTCGGGCTTACGAACGCGCCTGCAGTCTTCATGGATCTTATGAACAGGGTGTGCAAACCGTATCTTGATAAGTTTGTTATCGTCTTCATCGACGACATTTTGATCTACTCCAAGAGTCAGGAGGAGCACGAGCAGCACTTACGTCTTATCCTGGAACTTCTTCGAAAGGAGCAACTGTACGCAAAGTTTTCAAAATGCGACTTCTGGCTTCGTGAAGTCCACTTCTTAGGCCATGTGGTAAACAAGGATGGGATTCATGTCGATCCATCCAAGGTTGATTCGATCAGAAACTGGCCAGCACCGCGTACACCGACTGAAATACGCCAATTCTTGGGTTTGGCGGGTTACTACAGGCGATTTATTAAAGACTTCTCCAAGATCGCGCAACCACTTACTATGTTAACACAGAAAGGTGTCGTTTAAAGATGGGGTAGTACACAAGAGACCGCTTTTCAGTACTTAAAGGATAGGCTTTGCAGCGCACCTATTCTCTCATTGCCAGAGGGCACGGATGACTTCGTGGTTTATTGTGACGCATCGATACAGGGGCTTGGTTGTGTATTGATGCAGCGGGATAAAGTTATTGCCTACGCTTCGCGGCAACTCAAGGTTCATGAACGGAATTATACGACGCACGATTTAGAGCTGGGAGCTGTTGTTTTCGCGCTTAAGATATGGCGACACTACCTGTACGGTACCAGGTGCACGATTTACACCGATCACAGGAGTCTCGAGCATATTCTTAAGCAAAAGGATTTGAATATGCGTCAACGGAGATGGGTTGAACTTCTAAACGACTATGAATGCGCCATCAAGTATCATCCAGGCAAGGCCAATGTTGTGGCTGATGCCCTCAGTCGGAAAGACACTCTACCTAAGCGCGTGCGAGCGCTACAGCTTACTATTCAGTCCAGTCTTCCTGCACAGATACGAGCTGCTCAGTTAGAAGCACTGAAACCCGAAAACGTCAAAGCTGAAGCCTTACGCGGTTCAAGGCAACGCATGGAACAAAAGGAAGACGGCGCCTACTATGTAACGGGGCGTATTTGGGTCCCACTTTATGGCGGTTTACGCGAACTTGTAATGGATGAAGCTCACAAGTCTCGCTATTCGGTACATCCAGGGTCGGATAAAATGTACCACGACATCAGTACTACTTATTGGTGGCCTAGTATGAAGGCCCACATCGCCACCTATGTTGGCAAATGCTTAACCTGTGCGAGAGTCAAGGTTGAATATCAGAAACCAGCAGGCCTACTTCAACAACCCAAGATACCACAGTGGAAATGGGAAGAAATTTCCATGGATTTCGTTACGGGCTTACCTAGATCCCAGCGTGGGAATGACAATATTTGGGTGATCGTTGATCGACTCACAAAGTCTGCTCACTTCTTGGCTATCAAAGAAACGGATAAGTTTTCTACCTTAGCAGACATCTACTTGAAAGAAGTTGTTTCGAGGCACGGAGTGCCCACTTCCATTATTTCGGATCGCGATGCACGATTCACGTCAGAGCTTTGGCAAGCGATGCACAAATCCTTCGGCTCACGTTTAGACATGAGCACAGCATATCATCCTCAGACGGATGGGCAGTCTGAGCGAACTATCCAAACTCTAGAAGACATGCTTCGAGCGTGCGTTATCGATTTCGGCAACGGCTGGGAAAAACACCTCCCTTTAGTGGAGTTTTCATACAATAACAGTTACCATACCAGCATTCAAGCCGCTCCATTCGAGGCATTGTACGGACGTAAATGCCGGTCACCTCTCTGTTGGGCAGAGGTGGGGGATAGTCAAATTACGGGTCCAGACATTGTAGTGGACGCCACAGAAAAGATAGCACAGATACGGCAACGCATGGCGGCAGCACGCGACCGTCAGAAAGCCTACGCGGACAAGCGTAGAAAGCCATTGGAATTTGAGGTCGGGGACCGGGTTTTATTGAAAGTTTCACCCTGGAAGGGTGTGGTTCGATTTGGCAAACGAGGCAAACTGAATCCGCGGTACGTCGGACCATTCGAAATCTTAGAAAAGATTGGCAAAGTAGCCTACAGATTAAACCTACCAGCTGAACTCGGTGCAGTTCACAATGTATTTCACGTGTCAAATCTGAAGAAGTGCCTGTCAGATGAGACCCTTATAGTTCCTTTTAAGGAACTCACTATCGACGAGCGGTTGCAGTTCGTCGAGGAACCAGTTGAAATCACGGACCGGGATGTTAAGGTCCTCAAACACAAGAGAATCCCTCTTGTCCGAGTTCGTTGGAACTCCCAGCGTGGTCCAGAGTATACCTGGGAACGCGAAGATCAGATGAAAGAAAAGTATCCCCAGTTATTTGAAACCAATGCATCCACTTCTGAGGCTGAAGCTACTACTACTGAATTTCGGGACGAAATTCCAAATCAACGGGGGGATGATGTGACACCCCAGGAAAACCAGTGAACGATGTAACTTACCTAGCTTCCTCAGTGAGTGCGTACCAAATTTCGGGACGAAATTTCTTTCAAGTTGGGGATAATGTGACAACTCGAATTTCCAAGATTCGATTTCATATGTATTACACGATCATGTATTGACTAGTCACTTATTTACACATATGGTTGCCATGAAATTTTATACGTTTTGATTGTTTGATTGTACATAGTTGTTTGTTTGTTACATTGTGAAACTTGTAAAATGTGTAAACTAGTTAGTATGAAACACATTACATCACACAAACAATCTTCGAAGGATGTCCAACCTTCGAAGGATGTCCACGAAACATGATAAATAGATCGAAGGATCACGAAAGATAACTTTAGGTTCGAAACATAATCCTTCGACATCTTTCGGCCCAGTCATCTAATGGGCTTGGCCCATTCCAGTGACACGTTTATAATTGTGAATGCATGAAATCAGTAGTTATTTTTCTAAAAACCCTAGAGCACCTTTACTTGTGACGGCAACCACAAACTTACGGAGACTTCTTGCTGATCAATTCCCTTGTTTTCAATATCGGTTAGTGTTTAATGTATATGCTCTCATGATTTATCAGTCATCTTGCAACATGTTGTTTGTATGTTAACAAAAAAAAAAATGTATGTTAATTGGATATAGATGTCAATAGGATATGTATGATGATCGGATCTTTTGCGATGATGTATAATGATAAGGTTTTATGGATTGGTTGTGATATTATGCAATTCGGATTTGTTATTGTTCGTTGTTCTTGAAATCGGATCGTATAGGATAAAGTGTCATTCTTGTTCTTTTGGTTAAATTAGGGTTCATGAGGTTTATTATGAAAGTCCCTGTTTGATCGATTTTGGATAACCGATTTCTGGAAAATGTGTTAATTGATAATCACGGATAAAACTTAGAAACTTTGAATAAACGTAACTGATTGTTGTCGAAAGATGAGTGTATGTCGAAAGATGCATATAATCCGAAAGATAGTTATTATGACCGAACCATAGTTTTGACCGAAGGATAGTTTGGACCGAAACATAGCTTTGACCGAACCATAGTAGGGTGGACCGAAGGATAGCTTCGACCGAAAGATGATATTGATTCGAAACATGACTTTCGGTCCGAATGATAATTGTGATAATTGTCTGTCGAAGGATCATTAATGTGCCGAAGGATAATAGTTGGATCGAAAGATAATAGGGAATTATGCTTTGAATATTGTAACATAGGCTTGATTGTTTTGGCATGCAATGCTTGGTGATGAATGTTAACAATTGTATTCGTGTACACTAGCTGATAACTAGATGTGAAGTAACACGTGTTGTGCCGATATGCAAACTGACTGTTATGTGAACATTAAATTGCATGCGTATCACTGTGAACATGAACTGATTTGTTATACGTGCATACAATAGGACGTGATTAATTACTTGTGAGTGCTTAACCTAGCATACCGAGCAAACCAAGGTGAGTTCACACAGCCAAGGCATGGGTTCCCAGGGTGGGAATGGGTTGGATGATTATTTGTGCATGCTTAAATGATACTTGTCGAACTGCCTTCGCACACACCCTGGTTGGTAAAAACTATGGTCGCGAACGAACTACTCAACTGCCTTCGCACACACCCTGGTCGGTAAAGACTATGGTCGCGAACTGATCGATTGCCTTCGCACACACCCTGGTCGGTAAAGACTACGGTCGCGAACTAATGAACCTAATCTTCGCACACATGCCTGTGAGGCCGCGATGGAACTGATACGATATGAGACTTAATTGAACGAACGCATTATTACCCAAACTAAACTATTAACTGTGAACTCGCTCAACTAGTTTGTTGATCATTCTGTTACATGCCTTGCAGATCGTTAGGTACTTGGAGCTTGCACTGGAGAAGCGGGTCGTTGTGGACAAGGATCGTGGCTTTTCTTTTGAACTATTATGACACTTAAAATTGTTAACTACTACTGGATTATTTACTATGCTTCCGCTACATTTTGAAACTATGGTTTTGTTTGAACACCTTTCGTGTTGAATGGATGGTTTACTTTTATTTTACTTGATATTAATTGCATGTTCAATATGATTGGTGGCTTGATCCTGGTCAGTCACGCTCCCAAGCGGTGATACTCCGCGTGTGGATTTTGGGGGTGTGACACAAACTCCCAATCTATATTGAAGGACTTCATTCTTATAAAAAATTTTGTGTTATAGATTGCTTATCCTGTTGTAACGTTATCCTTGGCAGGCCTTGGATACATGACATGAAGGCAGTCCCATCCACTTATCATCAAAGTGTGAAGCTGCCTAGTCCATGGGGGGTGGTGAAAATTGAGAGTGATCAACAAGAAGCTAAGAACTGCTACACATCATCAATGAAACCAGCCTCAAGGCCTAGGGAGCAATAGCAATTAAAGCATCCTCCAAGGGATGTCTTGGAGGCAAGAGAGCAGGATGTGAAAGAAATCCTTATGGATCCTCATGATCCTGAATCCAAGATTTACATAGGATCAGGGATCCTTGGAAAAATAGAAGAGGATTTGGTATCCTTCCTCAAGAGGAGAAAAACTACCTTTGCATGGAAGCACGAAGATATGACAGGTATATCTAAGGATATAATTACTCATAAGCTTGGCATTGACAGGTCATTCAAGCCAATCCATCAAAAGAGGAGAAAGTTCGCACCTGAGAGAAATGCCATTATCCAGGAGGAGGTAGAAAAATTACTCTGAGCAGGTATGATTAGAGAGGTCAAGTATCCAAGATGGTTGGCCAATGTGGTTGTTGTTCAAAAGAAAAACGGAAAGTGGAGGGTATGTATCGATTTCACTTATTTAAATAAGGCATGTCCCAAGGATCCTTTCCCATTGCCCCACATTGACTCCATGGTGGATGCTACCGCGGGTCATGAACTGTTAACTTTTATGGATGCTTCATCTGGATTTCATCAAATTCAGATGGAACCATCAGATCAAGAGGATACAGCCTTTATGACCCCAACTGGTATTTATTGTTATATTGCTATGCCATTTGGACTAAGAAATGCAGGTGCTACTTATCAAAGGCTAGTCAATATGATGTTCAAGGATCAAATTGGACATACTATGAAAGTCTATATAGATGACATGGTGGTTAAGTCTAAACAAGCTGAGGATCACCTTAGAGACTTGGAGGAAGCATTCAATATCCTTGATAAATTTAATATGAAACTAAATCCTTCCAAGTGTCACTTTGGTGTTAAAGCAGGTAAATTCCTGGGATATATGGTGACAAAAAGAGGCATTGAAGCAAGTCCAGAACAAATTAAGGCTATAGTAAATATTAAATCTCCTGCCAATGCCAAGGATGTGCAAAGATTGACAGGAAGGATTGCAGCCTTGAACAGATTTATATCCAAGTCATCAGAAACATGCAAGGAATTCTATGACATTTTAAGAAAGAACAAGAAATTTGACTGGGCTGAAAAGCATGAAAATGCCCTCAAAGCTCTTAAGGATTACCTATCCTCAGCTCCTACCTTGATGAAACCAGAAAAAGGGGATGTGTTATCCTTATTGTTTTGGTTAAAAATCTAATAAGGATAATGCAACCAAACTCTTAGTTACGGGGAATGATGCTTGAAATGAAGAACAATAATAAGGATCACTTCGATGTAAATTGCACAAACAACACAAGGATTTATACGAGGAAAAAGCCCTTGATCAATGAATGATCTCCGGCATAAAAAACCTCGGGTGATGGAAACTACCGATCACCAAGCTCAAATAAATCAATAAAAGTTTACAGCTTCGGATAGTGACGAGCTAAGTACAAGGATCACTATGGTTAATCGAATAAAAGTGTGTGAATTGTTAAGTGTTTGCTGAGAGCTTTGAGACTGCAATTGCACAAGAGTGTGTGTGTAACCAAAAATGGCTAAGTGTTCTAATTTTAGCTCGTCACCCCTTTAAAAATGAAAGCCAACTAAGCTAACTAATTGTCCGACTTTTGTGCCATGCTCCCACGTTCTCCACAACGTCTATTTCTATTCAAATGTGTGCGAAATACCCGTGGAATATTCCATAGTAACGTTGCCAAGACCAAGTCAAGCTCAATACTCCTGCAAAACAATACGAAACACAAACAACCAATCGTTAGTATGAGGATCCTTAGGGTGATCCCTGATCCTGATCCTGAAGCTCTTCTGAGGATCACTATCTGTCACAGAAGTAAGGATCACTTATTAGGATAGCAAATAAGGATCACTAATTGTTAGAAAATCCTCCCCTAACAATTGCCCCCAAAATATAAGGAGTAAAATGTAAAATTAACGAGTTATGTTTTCTTGATCTTATCTGCAACAAACTCAACGGATTTATAGCCGTTAATATCGAACTATCCGTTGCATTATGACGTCACAGAAGTGACACCCCTGCAAAAATCATGATTATAAATAGGGATATAGATATGATCGTATACATTTAAATTCCAAAGCTACTCCCTTTATAACCGCATTCCGAAGATCAAACAGGTATTCTCCTCTTCATCTTCTCTCTTTGCTTGCTCTGTTTTTCTTCTCTTTTCAATTATTCTGTTCAAAATGTTGCTCCGGAACTCCCCTGCTAAGGATCACCAGAAAGAAAGCCCCTTCAAGAGTCAAGGGATCATCACAGATTCCGCTAAAGAACGTTGCATTTTCACCGATCCTCAAATTGGCAGGGTCCAGTATTGTTTTCCCGCAAACACCGTGTTCAAACCCTATGATCCTACTGCCCTGAGCGATCACACTTCTGATTCATGGGTTGCCTTCCCTGTGACCTCGTTTGCCATAGGCTACACATATCCCTTTCCAGCTTTCACCCAATCCTTCTTTTCCCTGACCGGCATATCTTACATCCAAGCCATGCCGATGATCTGGAGGGTTTTGTATACCCTTGAAAGGATCATCGAGCAGGAGGGGATAGATTTAGGCATGGCTGAGTTGGGAGAACTGTATGAACTTACCACCTTCGGTTCCCATCGCTATCTGTTCAAACGAAAACCTGGGGAGGAGCACCCAATCTTCAAGGCTACCAAAAACGATACCAACTGGAAGTGGCGCTTCTTTTTTGTGAGAAGAGATACCATCCCTGATGGGAAGGATTTACCCAAGAAGTGGGCTACCCATGGTAGGATGGAGGATCCTGAGGAGGATCACCATAGAACTTATCCTTCAGAATAAGGATCACTGACATTCTTTTGCTTTCTTGTTGTGCAGCTATCTCCATTTCACACCTCAGATTGACTCCTGCTGCTAAAGAGAGACTCTTGGCCTTCAAGAGACTTGACCCTGAAACAAGAACTTTCAAGACTACCACCCAAGATTCTCAGGAAGTATCCTCTGGTTCTGTCACAATGTCAAGTAAGTATCCTTGTTTAAAGATTCAATTAAATAATGAAATTCAAGTAAAATTAAGATACTTATCTTGTTTTGGTTGTGTAGGTGCTGGAAAATCCACCAAGTCTGCTTCAAAGTTCAGCATCACCGATCTCACCAATGTCAAATCCTCAAGGAAGAAGACTCCTGCTAGCCCTACTGCTTCAATTCCCAAGGCACCCCTCAGAGGAAAGGGAGGCAAGAAGAGAAAGGCCTCCGAAGCTGAGGATCTGCAAGGCCTCCCCTTGATCCGCCAACAGTTCCTGGACTACTTTAATGAGTTAAGGATCACTGTCCCTGCTTGTATATCCTACTTGTTTGAGGATCATTCAGTTCTGACATTATCCCTTGTCTTCCTTGCAAAAATTTGCTGAGATCGAGACCTATGTTGGCCACGTCGAGGATCAAGATAGCAAGATTGCTGATCTTCAACAGGTTGCTGTGCTGAAGGACCTCAAGATAGCTGATCTTCAGAAGGATCTCCAGAACACCAAGAATGAGGCTGCCAAGATGCTGATCAACTCTGACTATGAGAAGCACGAGATCACCCAGGATGCCAAGGTCTCCGCCGCCATAGCAATGTACAAGATCCAGCTGCAAATGGCCATGGAAGCTCAGGATCCTGCTTTTGATAAGAGCGCCTGGGATGTGGAGGGCTGGAAGGCAAGGCTGGCCAAACTGGAGGACGATGAAGAGGCTGAGGAGATCCTGACACTTGAGGCTGGAGGCAGTGGCAAGGATCAAGGTGGTGAGGCAAGTGGAGCTGGTGGTGAAGATGCAGCGAAGGTCTAAGCTGCAGGATTGGGCGATGAAGGAAACTTCTAGACATAGCCGGAGCCCATTTTTTTTTGTTTAGTGGTTGTTTTGTTGAACAATGATGGTCTGTACTCTTGAACAATAGTTTTAGGTTTAAGGATCAAGGATCCTTCAGACAATAGGCAGGATTGCGCAGGATTGCAAATGGTGGAGGGATCCTCTGTTTGGGGGATGAAGCCATTGTGATCCTGCCGCCTTTATATTCCTGCACAACTTCAAACCTATTATCATGGACACCCTTTACCTACCCCAGCGGACGGGCCACGTATTGCTGGTAGATGCTTGGGGTAGGTAATTTTGACAACCTTTGAAGGGTTAGTCTTTTTGTTAATAAATAAAATCTTAACCTTTTGTCGCTTATCCTGTGTTGTTGTCCTTTAAGTTCCTTTAATTTTCAATTGTCTTGATGTGCATTTATTAAATAAGCAATTTTGAATAAGTCAGACTGAAAACATATAGGATATGATCCATGATCAAATATCCTATGGTCGAAAAATCCCAAAAAGTAGTATATGTTTTAAGGATCATAAGTTCAGTTGTCAAAGTATAAGGGTTATTCAAATAAACAATGAATAAGATAAAAAATAGTTAAGGATCATACCCGAGGATCCAAGTTAGGATCCTAACCATAATCAGGATAACTATAAGGTAAACCTTAGAGAGAAATAAGGATCAAGGATCCTTAGTTGTTTAACTTCAAGGACCTGAAATAGAGCACAACTTGGGACTAAGCCAATATAAGATAAGAGTTAGCAACTGGGGACAAGCCCAAGGATAACTGGGGACAAGCCCAAGGATACTGGAGACAAGCCCAAGGATAACTGGGGACAAGCCCAAGGATAACTAGGGACAAGCCCAAGGATAACTGGGGACAAGCCCAAGGATCATATGTAAACTGGAGTATGGCCCTAACTGGCGACTATCCAAACTTAGTGACATGAAAATGCCAAAACCTTAGCTAACGTGAAAACGTTAGAAACCTTAGGAACGGATGTATGGTACGTCTACCATTATACGTAGGATCCTAGGTATAGCCAGTACAATGGAATTATCAGCCCCTAAAGCGAGTACTGGTCCCAATGCCTTGAACTATACCAGGATCATCATGCGCTACAGGCGAAACTGGGGTCAAGCCCAAATAACTGGGGTTAAACCCAAGGATTTGGATTGCTTCTGTAGATAATCAACATTATGCTAAGAATACCTGAACTTTCAAAACTCAAAATCTTGTGAGAGAAGGATAAAGGACACATGATCCTTATCCTTGTATGAGAAAATAAGTAAATGAAATAGTTCAATATTAGGACATTACCAGAGTAAGGATCATTGATGCTTTAAGGATCCTTGAAGGATACCCCTAATGAAAGGATCATACGTGCTAGGAGGATCCTGCTTACATGAAATATTTCTTCAAATGGACAGCATTCCAAGCTCTTGGTAACAAATCACCTTCCATGGTCAGCAATCTATATGCCCCCTTTCCTGCTTCAGCTTCAATCAAATAAGGGCCTTCCCACTTTGGTGCCAACTTTCCATCAGCAGGATTGGTGGTATTCTGGAATGCTTTCCTCAATACCATATCTCCAACTTGAAACTTCCTGATCCTGACATTTTTGTTGTAAGCACCAGCCATTCTTTGTTGATAACTGGCTATCCTTATCCTAGCCAGATCCCTGATTTCTTCAATAGTATCCAGGTCTTGAGCCAAGCTCACATCATTTTCCTCAGGATCACGGGTACTTGTTCTAGCAGTTGGAACTACCATTTCTGTTGGGATCACTGATTCTGCCCCAAATACCAAAGAGAATGGTGTTTGACCAGTAGCATTCTTAGGGGTTGTCCTATCAGCCCAAAGCACATAAGGTAATTCTTCTGCCCATTTCCCTTTCTTGGATCCAAGTTTCTTCTTCAAATTGTTGATGATGATCTTGTTGGATGATTCTGCTTGACCATTAGCTTGCGGGTGGACTGGTGTTGATGTTATCATCTTAATCCCCCAGCTGTCACAAAAGTTAGTGGTTCTGCCCCCAATAAATTGGGAACCATTATCACATATAATTTCAGAAGGAATGCCAAATCTGGTTATAATATTTCTTTTAATGAAGGATATAACTTCCTTTTCTCTGACTTGGGCAAAAGCTTCAGCCTCTATCCACTTGGAGAAGTAGTCAGTCATAGCAAGCATGAACACTTTCCCACCAGGTGCTTTAGGGAGTTTACCAACTATATCCATCCCCCATCTCATAAATGGCCAAGAGGAGGATATAGGATGTAGAAATTCAGCCGGCTGATGAAGGATATTGCTGTGTCTCTGACAAGGATCACACTTCTTAGCATACTCCACAGCATCCCTTTTCATAGTTGGCCAGTAGTATCCTGTCCTTAAGATCCTTGAGAACAATGCCCTGCCCCAGTGTGGTTTCCACAATCTCCTTCATGGAAGTCTTTTAAAACTTCTTGGACTTCAGGATCCCCGATGCATCTCAAATATGGTCCTACAAGAGATCGCTTATACAATATATTATTTAAGATTGTGAATTGAGATACCTTAATTTTGAAAGCCCTAGGATTTTCTCCCATAGGAATCTCTCCGTGTTGTAAGTATCTCATGATTGGTGAGATCCATGATCCTGATCCTGGATAAGATTGAGTATCCTCACTAGGGATAATTGTAGAATCCTCCCCTATCTCCATGGCCACATGATCCTCGATAGCAGGAGCCAAGATATGGATAATGGGGATGCTTATTGTTAGGGCTGGATTTTTACTATAAGTGATCCTTATACGTGATCCTAACCAGTGATCCTTGTTTCTTTGGCAGGCAGTGATCCTCAGCCGGACTTCAGGATCAGGATCATGGGACGTTATGGTGATCCTTATACTAACGGTCACCTTCGCTTACTACAATATTATTTTGCAGGAACATCTAGCAGGATATGCTCTAGGCATCATGATCAAGGGACGCGTTTTCACAATTATGGCAAGAGCTAAATTGAAGATAGACGTTGTACCGGATATGGAAACTTGGCTTGATCTAAGGGCAGCAATTTAGGCTAGATTATCTTTATTTCTAAAGGGGTAATGAGCTGATATCTAGTCATTTTACCTAAAATAGGTCACCCACACATGTATAAATACCACTCTTCCTCATTCGGAAGAACACACACGACAAACAACGCAACTCTCACACACTTAGACACCAAAAGCAATAGTGATCCTTGTACTCAGCTCATTATCATCCAAAGTTGTAATCATATTTTTGTTATATTGAAGTTGGTGATCGGTAGTTGCCATCACCCGAGGTTTTTTATGCCGGAGATCATTCATTGATCAAGGGCTTTTTACTCGTATAAATCATTGTGTCTTTGCATCTTTATCACAGAAGTGATCCTTTACTTTCATAACTAACCAAGCATCATACCCCGTTTTCATAAAGTTTGGTTACATTATCCTTGTGTGATTTTTGACTAAAACAGTTTGGCGCCCACCGTGGGGCAATTGGTGCTTCATTCATAAGAAAATCTTTTGTTCGAAATCATTTCAAAGAGTTACATGGCTTCATCATTGAAGAACACGTCCACGGCGATGTCTGCAGTCACCTCATCACAGATCACCTTGCCTCCTCCACCGGCAGGATCTCAGAAAAATACTGAGAAGAGATCAACTCCCACTTCCTCTAAACCTCTATCTTCTTCTGCTATGAATTCTTCTATTCCCAGTACTAGTGATGTATTTGCTTTAATTTTGCAGATGAAGGATCGTATGCAGCAGCAAGATGAAACCAACGAAAGGATCCTCAGGGAAATTGGAGATCTCAAAAGACAAAAGAAAGCGGCAGAGGATCATTCTCCACTGATGCCCAAATCCTTGAGCTTCGATACTCCAATGATCACTTCCCAGCCATCAGGGATCCCGGACGTGCAAATCATAGGGGAGTCAAGAGGATCACATCTCAACTCGGCAGCAATGACTCAGACATCAGACTCACATTTTCAGCCTGTAGGATCCTATCCTCAATACATGGGATCCTTTATGAATCCGGGAACCTATCCAGGGGCACAACAGTTTCAAGGATCCTACCTTGTTCCAGGATCATTACAGGGCCAAGGATCCTCCTTCGTTCCAGGATCATCCCAGATACCAGGATCCTTACAGATGCCAGGATCCCTAAAAAGTTTGCAAACAGGAAGTCTAGATGTCCATCAAGGGGACTTCATTCCAATGCAGACCATTGCTTCCACTGGTCCCTCCGTTATTCCAGAAACCCAGCAATATGGATTCCCTAACTTGAACCCAATGGGAGGTAACATTTTAAATAATTATCCTACCACTAACCATGGATTCATGCAGGATACAGGTACCAATCATGCTATGGCCAGGGAATTACAGAAACTAAAGGATATGATCTCAAGTGTTCCAGGGGTAGTCAAGCCTATCCCGGAGATTGCAGATGGAAGCCACAAGGTATCTCGCTTTGCACCACCAATTTGTGATGCAGAGGTACCCAAAAGGTTCCATATCCCTACCATGAAGCTGTATGATGGCACAACGGATCCAGAGGAGCATATAGCACAATACAGGGAAAGGATGGAAATCAATCCTATCCCAGAAAAGTTGAAAGAAGCATGCCTATGTAAAGGATTTGGATCCACTCTTACTGGATCAGCTCTTAAGTGGCTGCTAAGTCTTCCCCCCTACTCTATTACTTCATTTGCCAATTTAGTTAATTTATTTAATAACCAATTCTCTTGTAGTAGAAAATTTGAAAAATTAACTAGCGATTTATACAGGATAACTCAAAATCATAACGAATCATTAAGGGATTATATCACTAAATTCAGTAAAGAATCCTTGGACATTCCCAGCTTGGATATGGCTACGGCTGTTGAAGCCTTCAAAATGGGACTGCTTAAGGATTCATTATTCTATGATGATCTTGTTATGACACCATGCAGGAATTTAGATGAAGTAAGAACTCGAGCACTCAGGTTTATCCGGCTAGAGGATGACAAGAGGATCCAGGAAAGACAAGTAGGATCCTCAAAACAAGATAAGCAAGGATCCTCCTTCAAGAGCAACAAGTTCAAATCCTACCATAGAAACGAGAACAAGAATGTGCATGCTGTTGACCAAGAAGAGGATGATGAAGAATATCCTCCAATCTCAGAATATTGTTTCTCCGTTGATAATCATGAACTAATCCTTGCAATGCAGAATCTAGGTGAAAAGGCTAGGTGGCCCAGGAAGAATGATAAACCATCCGGGATTAAGGATAAGTCCAAATGGTGTGCATACCATGAGGATTTCGGGCATCTAACTGAAGATTGCATAGCCTTGAGAAAAGAAATTGGATACCTGCTAAGCAAGGGGCATCTAAAAGAATTGTTGGGGAGAAAAAAGCAAAGGACCCAGGATCCTGAAAGGATCCCTGAGAAAGCTCCAGCACCTCCGGCAAATGCACAAGTGATTAACTTCATATCCGGAGGATCAGACATTTGTGGTACATCCTTTTCAGCGGCCAAAAGACATGCAAAAAAATCAAAAATGGATAATGGAGAAAGGCCTATTAGAACCTCAAGTGTCTCAGAAGGGAAGATGATAACATTTGATGAGGATGATCGCATTAACGTTCAGGATCCTCACCATGATAGTTTAGTTATCACTCTCTTTATCTCTAACCATTTTGTCCGCAGGATCCTTATTGACGGAGGGAGCTCAGTGAACATTATCCAGCTTGATGTCTTGAAGAAGATGGGAATCCCAGAA